>NW_024395974.1:0-20245 GCF_016617805.1 Bactrocera tryoni | reverse complement strand
TTTTTGGTAATACATACGTTGTTTTGTATTTTAGGTGACAATATATATAATATTATTATATAATATTACTTGTTTGTTTAATAAATTTTAAAATGAAAATATCCATATGCATGGATAGAGGAATTTTTGCGAAAAAGAGGAATTTCAGCGAATTGCCTTATCATCACGTGGAAAATTATGTTCACTACTAGTGTAAAATGTAATTTTTAAAATAGAGGTTTCTCAGGCAAAAAACCTGCTAAAAGTGCAAAATTTGGATTTATTTGAAAGTTTATAGTTTAATTTAATTATTTTAAAGTGAAAAATGTGAGTGAAGTGTGTTTAATGTGGTGAAATAGCTTCTTGAAATGTTTGAATTTTGGGAATTTTTGAACTTTAAGGTCGAATATCTCATAAACTAAGCGTTTGCGGTACCTAAAACTACCTTGAAATCGCGGCGCCTAAGAAATCGGATTTGTGCCCAGTTCTCTAATACACACATTTTTGCAAGTGTAAATACATATTCCACGAGAGAATTTAAACAAATATATGTACATACAAACAAACCAACAACAGAAACCATTAATTCGCATATTTACTAATAAAAATTTTCTGGCAATACCGCTAATGTTTAACAAGAACAATAAGCAGTATTGCATAAATCAAAATATAGAAAGAGAAAGAAAAAACAAACATAGCAATGTATGTATAAGTTAAGAAATTTTATGTTAAATTCTTTTAAAAAAAGTTTTATTTATTACTTGTTCGTTTCATTACAGAGCTAAGACTAAAACTTAAAAATTAATTTACTTAAAAGCTAAGCTAAGTTGCACTAGCCAACTGCTGACTTGATGTTGTTGCCGATTCTCCGAATTGGGTTATTTGGGTTGCGCGTGTTGGATTTCCGCTTCGCTTGTGCAACTAAAGATGCATTTCCGCTATGCTTAACTCATTATTGCTGATTACGCGGTATTACTTTTATTTAGTAATTGTTAACATTTGCCATGTTAACACTTCCCCTCTTAAAAGCGATCGTCCCGAGAGCCTATCAAAAATAGGGGAGGTTGTTAAAATTGATGTAAGTATTTTGATCATTGGAAAGATCTTTGATCTCCTTAAGATCAATATTCACTGGGGGCATCTGGTTAAGGTCCAGGCTTGAAGATATGATTATTCTGTTTTGGTGCTTTCTCCAGAATTTTCGAAAAAGATTATACCGAGAATGATAGTTGCAACGGCTCCAAGTGAAAGGGAGCTATTGGATATTGTTGCTGTCTTCAGAAGATTTATTCTTCGTATGTTATCAATGTGAAACTCCTTTAAGGCCTGGAGAGAAAGTAATTCAATTCGATTTCTTTCGATTGGTGCTGGTTGCAGGGCTGCTGGGATTGCCGGCAGTGGAACCAAATCGTAATTAATGTAAAATTGATGATTTATTTTTAACGTTGAGTTATGAAAATTAATAAGATGTGTCCCTGATAAATTTTTCTGCAGTCCGTCAGCATCTATTACCCCTTGAAAGTCATTAACTAATATGGTGCCGGGTTTTACTTCTTCGATTTGTTGGATATGTTGGCCGTTTGTTAAAGTGCAAGATGAATTTAGGCTATTTACTACTCTAGGTATACAATTACTATTACTTATATTTACTAGTTGAGTTTGCTTACAAATCTTAATTTTCTTATAATTATTACATACTTCTTTTAATTCCATAGGTATCTTTTGTACTCTTTAATATTTTATCAAATTCGACATTAATTATAATTTTGTTTTGCTTAACAACTGGTCTTATAATCTTTTTTTGAAAATTTTCCTTAATAGTTAATGGTATTTTTACCAAGTAAAATATTGTCATATTTTGACTAATTACATTAATATTTGATATTTCTAGTGCTTCTTCAGCATTTTCGAAAGGTATTTCGTCATTTTCTAAATTTTCTAAGACCAATATGAAGAAACGAAAGCTATGATCTCCGATCAATTAAAGCTATTAAAAGCAATTGCACCTACTGGACATCCGAGAGTAGAGCTGCCACAAATGCAACAATATCAAGAAGCAACTTCAGGCATCCACCTCGAGGTGCCCGCATGTGACATTGTAACATTTTATGGAGGTTATGAAGAATGGCCGTCCTTCCGGGACATGTTCACAGCCGTCTACATCAACCATGTTTTAGTAGGTGTCCACTTCACTTCACCCTTATGACACTTACCTTTTTCACTTCTTTCACTTTTTTTAAATAAAACTACCTGTTTTGTATTATTAGGGTAATTCAAAATTAATTTTAATTAGATTTTATTTTGGGTTATATATTTCACATATGATTCAATATTAATTTTAGCAGATATGCCGAACAAAGTAATTTTTGTTCGTATCCCATAATTGACGCGGATTTGAAGGCTGATATGTCGAAATGTTTATCTCGAAAAGTGTGCGAACTTTCATTCCAGTGATTAACATGTTCCAGCAATTGTAATTGCTGGCTTGCTTTTCTAAAACTTGCACTCATCGTAGGATTCATAGTACGCAATGACTTAAATGAAGTGAACCGCGTACATTAATCTAAAGCAACCGCTCGAAGAACCAAAACTGGCGCAGTCGGTAAAAAACAATCTGCAAAGTTAAGCGATACCAAAACTTCAGTTTTTAGTAGTTTCGTAAACTTTAGCAACGGGAAGCAAATCCTAAGATTAGTTTCCATTTTAAAGATCTCGATTTGATATATAAATATATATGTAAGTCGGTCGGTAGAGATAGCCAAGTTTAAGAAACTTAAGTTTCTACACTAATTATTTTGAAAGTCGGAGAGCGACTCCGATGATTACAATTTGTGAAGGCGAAGAATAGCTTCATTCCGCCCATCAGTATTACAAGGAAAAATGAGATTGAAGATTAATGCCCCATACACAAAAGACGCAGAGAGAGCGAAGTGCATCGTACAAAACAACAACAACAACTTCAGTTATATTGAAAGAGGATATATCAACACTGAATCCAGGCGAGCAGCAACCACTTCAGATGACAGCATCGCAAATTATGAAGGAAGCTTCAAGAATAATGGGCTTTGACGGCAGAGATTTATCATCGTTTATCAGGGAAGTTGACATGATCCTTCCTTTATTCAACTCCAACCCACCAATGTTGGAATTTGTAACGCAGCGACACGTCAAAACGAAAATTAAAGGAAAAGCAGCAAGTGCCATCCGGCCTTTGGGATCTACACCGACATGGGAGCAAATGAGAGAAGAACTTATAAACAATTTTGGAGTAAAGGAGTCATACCACACCCTTTACAATCAGGCGAAACTATAACGTAAGTCAATATTTTCAAAATTTAAAGGATATTTTAGATAAGCTTTTAAATTTAAAACATGAATTCGATAGGATAAAGGCTATAAAATTGTCTCCAATTAACAACGAAAGTTTAGGCAGAAGTTTGGATAAAATCAGCAGAGACAATTTCGTAACAATTCAAACCAAAATGACAATTATCAAAAATAATCAGTATAGATGTGAATTCCATGCTAAAGATATGAAAAACTAAGAACAAGTTTATAAGCAAATTGCTCAATATCATAAAAATGAAACAGGTCATGCAGGTATTAATGAAAATTATTAAAAATTGAAAAAACTAATATACTGGATAAATTTGAAAGTTTTGATTCAAAAATATATAAATAATTGCGATGATTGCAATAGAACAAAATATGATAGAAAACCTTTAAACCCAAAATTTCAATTAACGGAAACACCATCAGATATACATGAAATAGTTCACGCAGATATACACATAAATAAGAAATGTTGATTTCTTACTTTTATAGACAAATTTGCGAAATTTGCTACGGCATTTCAGCTAGAAGATAGAAACAGTATAACTATTATAGAAAAACTTAGACCATTCGTTTCTATCAAAGGAAGACCCAGAAAGTTAACATTATATAATGAATTCAACTGAATTAACATAAACGATTTTTTGAGGAAGGAAGAGATAGAAGTTTATTTTACAAAACCAAACAGTCATAGTGGGAATTCAGATATCGAAAGATTTCATAATACTCTCTCCGAAAAAATTAGAGTCCTAGAAATTGAAAAAGCAAGCCTTCCGACAGCGGAAAAAGTATTTCAAAGCATTGAATTGTATAACAAATCTTATCATTCTACAATTAAAACCACACCTCTTGAGGTTATAAATGGAAAAACTGATAAAAATTTGATTAAAGACACTATTCAGAAGACTAAAGAAAAATGCATAGGAAAACTAAATAGAAATAGAGAAGAGTTTAATAACACTCAAAAAGAAGGTTACGAACCAAGATATAGAAAACTGGCATTTGATAATATTCACCCGACAAATATTAAACGTCCAAATAATTTTTTTAGGTCAAACACATTTTCAAAATAACATTGATGATAGCAATCGTAATATCTAGTTAGTAATGCAGCCACACTGGAAGTATAATCAAATACATGCCGACAATGGATACGCATAAATTATTACCTAGACTAAACAGATTGTTACGTCATCTGACCTCGTAATTCACATAATTGACCCTTTTGAAATTCTTTACATACTAAATAATATGTATAACAAAAATCTCGCAAACATATTCACATCTACATTACTACACCCTATCTAACGAAATTGAAATCTTGAGAGGTAAAATCAAAACATTAATCCCAAGAAAAGAAGTTAGTAGAAAAAAGAGAGGTTTAATTCACGGTATACGTTCTGTACATAAATTTCTATTTGGAACGATGGATGATGGAGATAGGATAGACATTTAAAATCACCTTAAGAAAGTAGATGAAAATTTACATAATTCAATTACTCTCAACCACCAAATAAAAATTAATAACTTCTTTTCGAACACGTTCTCAAAATTAAAACAAATTATCGAAGACGAAAGAAAGAATTCTTTAATGCATCGAGAGAGAACAGACAAAATATTGATTCTTCATGAACAAACGATAAAGATAAACATTCTCTTCAGGAAAACATTATTTCAACAAAATGTGATATTTTTCACCCAAGTATTTTAACAAATGAAGAAATTTATAATTACAACATAGAACTCAACAAACTTCAATGTATAAAATTATGCGCCTTGGAATAAAAAGAAAATTTGATAATGTTCGTGGTCAAAATCCCAAAAGAATTTCAATCGGTAGAATAAAAAACTATTATTCCTATATCAAATACAGCAGGTAGAGAAATCACAGCAGAAAATTAAAATGTTTTTGAATAGAAGAATGTCACGTATAAATTCGAAGAGTCTAAATCCCTCAATGAACTACAAATTTCTAAACATTGCATCTACTTATTAAATAATTTTTATTTTCTTGTTCAATAATACCTCTTAATATATATACCAAAAATCGGATGTGATCTGGTTTATTCTTCCATAATAAAATTGGAAAAAATTTACCTTTTTTCACGGCACTAAAGGTAAAGGTTTACCGATTTAGGAAAACTCTGAACCGATATTAGAATTTAAAAGCCAAAATCTTAACACATTTGGACTCGTCTCCAAGCGGCTCATGACGCCATAGTAGATTTTGACGATTCAGATCTACCACATAATTTTAAATAATCGTCTTACGATATTTACGAAAACTGCTAAGACCAATATGAAGAAACGAGAGTGGAGCTGCCACAGATGCAACAATATCAAGAGGCAACCTCAGGCATCCACCTCGAGGTGCCCGCATGTGACACTGAAATATTTTATGGAGGTTATGAAGAATGGCCGTGCTTCCGGGACATGTTCACAGCCGTCTACATCAACCATGTGTGAGTAGGTGTCCATTTCACTTCACCCTTATGACACTTACCTTTTTCACTTCTTTCACTTTTTTTAAATAAAACGACCGGTTTTATACTATAAGGGTAATTCGAAGTTAATTTGAATTAAATTTTATTTTGGGTCTTATATTTCACATATGATTCGATATCAATTTTAGCAAATATGCTGAACTATAACTGAAGATAACTACGGCGATCGAAAAAGCGAGGATCACAACACAGCGACGTGCTTCGAGGTCTGACGAAAACGAAACAAACAAAATTTTTAACAAAACACAACCGTTCACATCCAAACAAAGAAAACTTACGTAATGCGAACTATGCACAAGAGAGCATAAAATTAAATATCAACGAAAGGAGCAACTTTGTCAAGTTTAATTGCTTATATTGTCACAAAAGACACAATTCAATGCTTCATTACAGCAGATATCCAATCTCACTCCAAAGAAGCGCTTATACAAAAAATCTACTTGTTTAATTGCAAAAGCCAATCCAAAAATCCGCAATTCTAAAAATTGCCAAGAGACACCACGTTGCTTTCGCCAATAATCAAAAAAAAACATTTCCTGAATAAATCCTTGAGCGGCGGCGCACTACTACTTTTCAAAGTAGTGCATACGCACTTAAATATTTTCCAAAAAGTCGAAAAATCGACACCTATAATACAATATCGGATAACTCAAAATTAGCGTTAAGTTAGCACCTAGACTTTCGAACAGCACAGTCCCTCTCATTTAACAGTTCACCTCAGAGAATGTTTTCAAAGGTGCACCCATTCTGAGCCAGGCGTGGAGTCGCTGTCCTAAATAAGCCGTTCATAAAAAAATTGTCAATAATACAGAAAAATCAAACGATAAACAGCAAGCCTTCACAAGCCGATGGTCAAGAAATTTTAAATAAAAAATATAAATAATAAACCTATCAAAGAAACAACGGCAATTACAACAACACAAAACCAATAACGGGATCGCATCATCAATTCGGTACCAACATTCGCTTTCACGCTGCGTCTCGTCAACTCCATCGTAAAGGAGGAGTAGGGAAAGTATCAGCTGATGTTATGTAAACAAAGGCACAGCTGAAAAGTGCCCATGTTGAAACGTCAAGGGGAGTACGGGGTTGACTTTCTATTGAAATTGAAGATGGCCGACTTTTAACCGGAAAATGGTTGCATTGTGTTAGTTTCTTAAAAATTATGGAAAAGTTGTCCCAAAAATATTGGTTATATAAAAATCTTTAATATATTTTCAAAAGAAAATCGTTTTATTTTAATATATATTCTTAAAAAAGAGAACAATATGAAAAATTAAGTTTTTTATTTATGGCTCGTTTTAACTGTGGTAAGTTAATAAATGTTCACCACAGAAGAATGTTAGGTGCATATAAGCAACCGTGCCAAAGAGTGGGGTCCCGAATATGCTTATTCACAGCCAAATTTATATTTTAGTAAGGCAATTTGTTAGTTTTTATTTAATTATTTTAATCTGCAAGCTGCATAAATTACCTAAACGTATGGGGATACACTTAAAATATCGAAGTTCAAGATGCCGACTCATTAAAATCCCGACAATATTCAAATATCTTGCCAGTATTGCTATTGAGCATGGCGAAATAGTGTTGCGTAAACTATTTATATATAAAGATATTGCAAATTCAAAAAATAATTTCTTTAAGAAGCCTATTAATGTAAAAACTTAGTTTAGAACTAAAAAATAATATGATAATTTTTTATGTAAAGAGTTGTTCATAAAATATACATACATTGTATTTTCATCGCTAAATGCCGAAAAACTGACTAAATCGGTTAGAGCTAACAAAATCATACTCACATTCCTACACAAACACTTCATTTGGGAACGGGTAGGATTCCTGATCGCCGGTGTATAGCTAAATTCTAACATATAGAAAGTGTATGTACTTTGTGATTAAACAAATTTATACTTAAAGTATAGGAAACATGGGTATTATAATTATCTCTTGATTTATCTTACAATGAAAAATTTTGTTTTATTGTTCAAAAGAATTATTATGATATGTAATACCAAATTTTTCCACAATAGTTATTTCTCTTGGTCCACTCATTATTAAATATAATTTCCAAATTGGTCCATGAATAAGTTAACTAAACGCTTAAAAATATATTCCATATTTATTTATATCAAGTAGATATAATTAAATTTTTTGATAACAGCAATAAACTTCATTCTATAAGCAAAATTTAAAATAGTATTTATAAATGTATAAATATAGTACTGTAAATTTATAATTTAATATTATAGCATTTTCGCTTTACGCAACCCGTTTTAACCACTCGCCACCCTTATTTACCAGAGGTGGCCATGATGTTTTTATTGTGAACGTACACTTGGGGGTAGGTTAAGGACTGTGAATGGGCACTTTCCCTACTCCCTTGTACTACCATGGTCAACTCGATCGCCAACACCGGCAAATCATCTTCGTCATTGGAGTCTCTCCGATTTTTAGTTTAATAACTTTATAAAATATTTTGTAACTGTATAAAATATAAATTTATTGTTCTAAATAAAATTGTTACAAATGAAAATAAAGTGTTTACAGACAAGCCAGATTTTATAGATTACGTTTTATCTTGTCCACTCTGGAAGCGAATACGTTGAATATACGATTTGTTTATCGGAAAAACATCACAGCTACACATCTACGTAGCGAAAAGAAGAAACGACTGGCGTGCTGTTGTTAACTCGGCTATAATCGCGTAAGCGGTGTCTACGCCAATTAAGAAGAAGATCTACAGGGTTTGTCCGAAAGTAATAGGATTGACTCGATTTAAAAAAAATTATTAAATCAATCGTTACAATCCTTTAAAAACATCTACATTAAAGGAATCATGGAAGGCATTATCAGGAATAGCCTTGAGAGCTGACGTGCATGCTGCTTGGATCCTCTCTGTTGTCTCCAGATGCTTGGCTTTCATCGGCCTTTTCAGTCCAAGAAACAAAAGAATCCGGGTGGCCACATCTGGCTGAACGGCAGCTGCGGGATGCCGGCCTTGGTTAGGAAGCAGTTCCCCAGAAAGGCGGTGAGAGCAGAGGCGTTGTCGTGGTGCATTTTCCAAACGGGTGCGATGTCTTGTCAGACCCGAATGACTTCGTTTGAGTCTCTTGAGGACTTCCACGTAAGACTTGGCGTTGACGGTTTCTCCATGAGGATCAACAGGAGGAAGACAATAAGCATCGTGTTCACTTTGGATTTGCTCACGCCGACCCTCCAAAAAGGCCTGGTGCCACCGAAACACACCACTTCTTGCTAAAGCAACATCTGGGTAAGCCGGCTTGATCATATCAAACCGAGTTTCACACAGAATTTAATCCCGTACCTATGCTTTAACGAACGCTTCATTTTCGACTTGCACCACTCACAGAAACACGTCGCGCTCAAATGTTTGTCCTGATTCTCCAGGTGACAACTGATCCGCCGCTCGTTCGTTAGTTAGCAACGCGGTCGGTGCACGCACCCTCCGAAGTACAGTCGCGGAAGAAAAGTAGTCCTATTACTTTCCGGACAAACCCTGTAGTGCTTTCACTACAGCCTGAAGTATATAGACAGAATCTTTTATGCCTAATTGACATCTATCCGAAGCTGCAACAAACTTAGGCGTGATAAAGTTTTTCCTTCCCATTTTTGTAGTAGTTTCAGAACTTACCATTTGAGAGGTTAATGCCAAGGTTTCTCAAATCTTTCATCTGAGTTGATCGTGATGCCCTTGTATTTGAATAGAATCTTGCATAGTAACAGATGACCATAAATTTTCGAGACACATTTGCTCACTTCTTTTTTTCTCTTTATTTAATTTCCTTTGTCTTGCTCTTTCTTCTTTTTCGGCTAACTTTTTGTCTACACCCACTAAACACCCTGGCTCTCTTTTTTTTGTAAAGATATCGAATCTTCTTCAGTTTTCATCAGTTCCGAAGCATCAGCGTGTGATATATCAAATAAATTATCAAAAGTGTTCTTTAAATCCTCCTCACGGCACTTGTATTTTTTTAATGTATTTTTTTTAGCTTTTTTTTCAACTCCCTCCAAGCATGGTGAAGATCTACAAGTTTTTTTACACAGTTAGGTAACGCTCTGGTAGAGATTCTAGCTTTTCTCCAAAATATAAAGCACTCTCGAATGAAGATATTAGCGCTTCCACTAACAATCGATTTAGATTCGCGAATGTCAAAAAAAAGTACTGAAAGAACTTGGCGATTAGACGGTAACTTTGCGCCTATTATTTTACAATTTACGCCACCAACTAAGAAAACACATTTTTTATTACCTCTTAATTCCACTGCCATCTTAGTATCTATATATTATTCTAAGACAAGGCGCTTATTTCCAGAGATCTACAAAACGTACAGAGACAAATAATACATCAAATTAAAGTGTGCGATCTGAAACTTTGCACAAATTTTACAGATTTTAAATTCATTGAACCACTTTTGATATATTTGCCTTTAAAGTTCTTCAATTTTTACATTAAGCTAATATAAGCAGCGCTTCTACAGAAAAGAGCATATATGTAAGAGAATGAATAATAACAAATATTTCTCTCATTTGCTTTCGTTACACACATACCCACATACGCGAAGGCGCAAGTGCGAAATCTAGCAACAACAATGTTGTCTGCTCGGCAGTGGTCGGCATTTCATAGCAAAATTTTGCAAACTAACTTCACACGTACTACTACTATAGCGCAAAACCAATATGTCCTGCGAGAAATATTTTATGATTCTAAATGCCTTTGGTGCTATGCAATGCCTTTTATGTTCCAAGTCTTTTAAAGATAATAAGGAATATATCCTTAAAAGACATTTTGTTAATCTATATATTATTCTAAGACAAGGCGCTTATTTCCAGAGATCTACAAAACGTACAGAGACAAATAATACATCAAATTAAAGTGTGCGATCTGAAACTTTGCACAAATTTTACAGATTTTAAATTCATTGAACCACTTTTGATATATTTGCGTTTAAAGTTCTTCAATTTTTACATTAAGCTAATATAAGCAGCGCTTCTACAGAAAAGAGCATATATGTAAGAGAATGAATAATTACAAATGTTTCTGTCATTTGCTTTCGTTACACACATACCCACATACGCGAAGGCGCAAGTGCGAAATCTAACAACAACAATGTTGTCTACTCGGTAGCAAAATGACAATAAGCCAGTGGTCGGCATGAGAGGATCTGTCACTGTGTTGGTGAGCACGAAAAAAAAGAAGCCCAGTGAGAAATTGGAATTAAAATTAAGCATCTAATCTAAATAATTAATAGTATAATGAAAATTAACAAAATGTCTTTTAAGGATATATTCCCTATTATCTTTAAAAGACTTGGAACATAAAAGGCATTGAATGACACCAAAGGCATTTAGAATCATAAAATATTTCTTGCAGGGCATATTTGGTTTTGCGCTATAGTCTTACGTGATGTTAATTCGTTGCTGGCTCGACAACGACTGAACGATAGAGCATAAGCGTACGTGTGAAGTTAGTTTGCACAATTGTGCTAAGAAATGCCGACCACTGCAATAAGCATAGATAACTTGATACGAGACTCTTTGGTTCGAGAGAGAGCTGTCAAAACTCGCATTTTTTATAACATTTGCCAATGATGCCACTGCTGAAAAACATTAACTTGGGTATTTAATAAATTATACAAAACACTAAATTAAACACTTTGAAAATGCATACATACATATATATGTATAGGCTAAAATGCAAAATCATTAATTAATTTACATAAACATTTATTTTGCCAAACTATGTTCGCACAGTTTCATTTCACACTAATTTCGTCAAGTAATTATAGCGCTGCTTTTCTGGCATCCCGCCTTTTTCACTAACTGCTGGTTGACGGCACCCTGATTGTGTTTTGTTGCCAGCTCAGAAAACAGATCAGCTGCAAGCGAGAGGGAAAGAAAAGAGATTCTAATCAAGTTATCTATGACAATAAGATAATGACGAATATTACAAATTACAAATGTTTGCTTTGGCATGTGCACTGGTACATACATACATATGCATGCGGTAAGGCGCTATCTACGATTTGACATGCGCTCTCTTCTATGTTGCACGAATATGTATGTACGAGCTAAGGAACACTGCGCTTTGACATGCGCTTTGACATGCGCACTCTGCTTTGTTTTATATTCACAGATACATACTTACAAATATATGTATGTATACATATGTATGGGCGAAGACGCAAGTGCAAAATCTAACAGAAATATTGTTGTCGGCGTTATTTTGATTAGTAGTGTTATTGCATTAGGTAAGCTTTGAGTCAGTTCAGTTTTCTTCCAAAAGTCAAGGCGGCTATTACCAGCGAATACATACATACTACATCGAATTTCAGTTCAGATTCAGATTAATTATTAAAAATAAAATGCCAAACCAAAGGCGAATTAGACGAAAAAGGAGTTTAACAGGTCGAAGAGAAGAGGTGAATGTTATAGATAAAACGGAACTCCTAATTGTTAGTGTATGTATGTATATGAATTGACCTGTTTTATTAGAGCCGTAGTCATGCAGGATCTATGGCAAGTTATTTCGAAGCTGCCCTAAACTCCGTAGTTCTTCCGGACTAATATATGTTTACACTGTAAAGCAAAACATTTCGGAAGTGAAAAGGTACCTGTACTTTTCATTGTTTTATATTCGTAATTCATGTATATACATACTTATTGTCTTAATATTTGGTTGAAATTGTCAGTAGGTAAGAAATGGCTTTACGACATGTTGTCATGGCGGAAAAGTTAAACTTCAAGAATTATATGTACCTGAGTTTTTGAAAGCTATGTTAGAAAACGATTTGAGCTCTTGGCGGGGACACTATTTGGAGAATATTCGGCAGCTGAATAGTTCGTTTGCTTTTGCATCATTCGAAGCGAAAATTGCGGAGCCTACAGTGCGCGGACCATATTGCTTCCGAATACATGGATCAATATATCATAGGGTAGGTCCATTGCATGCAGATCATCCTTCAGAATCCTCCTAAGCCCAGCTGTTTATTCTTGACACGGATCAAGCAACTGATATAAGGGCACAACATAATTCAAACTGCGATAGGTATTTGCTGAGAGAAATCCGCGAAATGCTTTCAAATATTAACTCCTTGGCAAATGAGTATAAGCATATGGCGCAGGTTGAACGCGAAGAGGAACAGAGGGCCAGAGAAGAAAATCGCAATGCTCGCCGAATTAGCATGCTACTTTTGCTTAGATCGATTATTACGTGATATTCACCAAAATGAAATACCTTTTGGTGGAAAGGTTATTTTATTAGGTGGTGATTTCAGGCAAGTTCTTCCTGTGGTGCCCAAACGGTGCTCACTTTGGAAATTTTTTAGATGTCTCAAACTCTCAACGAATATGCGTTCTAAAGAATCCTTATACAGATTCAGAAGAGATAATTTTGCTAAATGAAAATTTAGTGGATTGGGTATTTCAGCCTCAGTCTGGTGTTATTAGTCAAAACCATTTGAAGGATCGGGCAATTTTGTGTCCAAAAATTGATCACTGTACGATAATAAATAGCGAAATAGTAAATATGTTGCCCGGTGAAGAAAGGGTATATTATAGCGTGGATACTGTCGTTTCTGAAGATCCTCAAGAGCATGTCGGATTCCCTACAGAATTTCTAAACTCCCTTAATTTCAGTGGAGTAGCGCCTCATGAGTTAAGGCTTAAGGTTGGAACAGTTATGATGTTAATCCGCAATCTTAATACATATGAAGGGTTGGTCAATGGGACTCGCTTGATAGTAAAAGCACTACATTGTAATTGTTTGGAGGTCGAAATTTTAATCGGTGAATCACAAGGGAAACAAATTTTACTGCCCCGTATAAATTTACAGCCCAGCGAATCAACACTTCCTTTTATTTTAAAGCGTCGCAATTTCCAATAATTGTAGCATTCGCAATAACAATAAACAAATCTCAAGGGCAGACTCTAGCAAGAGTTGGTGTTTTCGCATTGAGTCAAGTACGATCTTCTCATGATATCAAAGTTAAGACTTACGACCAAAATAAAACCACTACGAATGTAGTTTTCCATGAAGTACTTGAATAAATTGAGTTTTTATTAAAATTTTCTTTTTTACTTTTTTCATTTTAAATAACGGAGTCCCTCGATTATCGGGGGTTATTACTAGTATATATTATAACAATACGTGTTAATCGCATAATTGAGAACAAATGACAAATGCCGTGAATACGAACCGCTACTGACGCGCAAATATGAACATGATTCGATGCAAGTCGGCACGGGTTATCGTATTCCAAATAAGGTAAAAATTTACCCCCGAGTGTTTTAGAGGCGAATGAACAAAATTAAAACCTATACGATAAAAATTTAAAACTTTGAAAAATAAGGGATACCCTAACACACACACTTAGGGTTACCATATCGGTCTCAGTCAAAATGAGTCCCGTTGCATATGTAGAAACCCCCTAATAGAATTTGGTCATTCATTAACATCTTCTTTCACATATTTTTTCGACGCTCCAATTTTTTTTAATAAAAATTAATTTTTATCGCTGGGAAAATACTTGTGAAAATGCTTACAATTCATTTCTTTGAAGTTAAATTGAACAAGTACAATATTCTTAACGGTCCCACTTGAGAGGCGGTTACGCTCGTTACTCCACTGTGTATTGATTAAGGCAAAAAATACGCTCGCAATTTGCGTTGTGACCAGGGATAGACAACAAATACTGAACTATTATCAAGATTTCGGAAAACGACTCAGCGTTCTTATTAGCTTTGGTCATTAACAGATTGCGCAAAAAAGTCGTCTGATATTTCTCGGTCCTCGTTTTTTCGATTTCAAGGACGCATTCAAATTTGCCAACTGATCGATCAATTTGTGGTCGTCAATATGAACATTTTTCGAGTCTAAAAACCGAATCGGTCTATGCGACGGTACACATGTATGTATGATGGCGATATCATATTATGTACGTTCCAAAACTCAACCGAGTTCAACACGCGCAGGAATTTTATACCGAAAAAGACCTGCGCGAGTCGACCACCGTCGAGTTTTGGAACGCAACCATGAATGATATGATTCATGTAAATGCATCCTACGCATGGCGCACAAATTCAAAACGCCCAAGGAGAGTAAAACGCACTCGCTCAAAAAAAAAAACAATAATTAAAAAAAATCGCCGATTCAGGAGGAAACCATGGAATCAGTGCATTTTTCACGAAAATCAGGGAATCAGTAACGAAGGTCAAAGTAAGGGAATTCACTGACAAATCAGGGAATATGGTTATCCTGCACATACTGTTAACATACTAAATTTCAAATCCTCGCATTGACCCATACTTTTTGTCAAAAGTCAACTACAGGTACTGGGGTCCGCACATTCGGCACGTTTGACTGTGTACACTATTCGTGCAGAGTTTTATCGCGTTATATTAACTGCCTTTTGATTTGTATACCGAAAATAATCAAAATGGATTTAAAATTGTGTGATATGGAATGAAGGAGTGGTTGTAGTTCGCCCTGTGGTATAGCACTGTCAAAATAAGGCTAAATACCAAATTCAGTTGAAATCGGTCGAGTATGTCCCGAGTTATGTGACACCACTTAAAGGAGGGCGGTGCCTCACCCATCGTCCAATTTAGACCGCGTCTCCTTTAAAACCCTCTCATAGCATCTCTGAGATAAAATTTAATGTCTCTGGCGTATTAAGTTATTGCTTTATCACGCTTTGCACCGTGCACCGTCGCGGACAAAATTATTTTAAATGATTTTATGAATAAAAATGCATGACTGAATATAATAATGCTATATATTAAAATAAAACGAGTAAGGAAGGGCTAATTTTGGGTGCAACCGAACATTTTATATTGAATATAATTTAGTAGGAGGTAGTATAGACCAGATTTTATCTATTTTTGCTCATCCCACATACTACTAACATGCTTCATACTCAAAAAATATTCCCTGGTTTCATTAAGGTACCTTATGTACAATCAAACATACATGAACAAAGTCCAGTGGATGTTCGAAAATCATGGTAATAGTTATATAGGTAGAGGATCAAGTTTTCGCCCAATTGAATCTATTTTAGACGCAAAAATACACTGTTATGAATAAAACATGTTTTGCAGTTTTCATTGAGTTGGCCCAAATATTGGCGGATATATCCAGCATAAAGTCACCTATAAGTACGAAAATCTTTATATTAGGTATAATAGGAAAGTATTGACCTGACTCAACTCATTTTTGATAAAAAGAAATACTATTGTCAGGAAAGGATTCCGTCTGAATTTCAGTTTTATATTTCACACATTGAACGATATTTTTAGTCATAAGTCAACTGGGGTCCCCATATTCGGTATGTATGGGCTTGAACAGTTTTGGTTGGATTTGAACAATTTTTGGCCAAAAAATGGGCGGTGCCACGCCCATTGTCCAATTTTCACACCGGCTCTGATGGAGCCCCCTTATACCATCTATATACCACCCGTATAGAACAATGTAGCAATATTTCAGTTTTTAATTAAAAAAAATAAATAAAGCAGTACTCATTTTATGCAAGTGACCAACCTAATTCAACCCGCTCTTTTAACGGGGGGGAAAGATGGGGGAAATGTTTAAGCTTATATGTTAAGTAGAGACCTTTTAGTTTAGTAAAAAAAACAAGTTATAGCTCGACCCCCCTCGACACTATAACAAAAACACTAATTTCTAAAACATTAAAAATTTTGAGTAGCATCGCTGTAGTTTGCAATTCTCTCCTTGGTCCGGTTTTTGAAGGTAAATGCTCCTATGTGCGTCGTAAGCGGGATTATGGGATTTATCGTTCGCGAATTAGGTTATTTTGGCTTGAACGGTTTGAGAGGCATGTACATTACACCTATATTAAGTTACAGTTTGCACGGGCGGACAGTGTGAAATGTTATACTCTTGCAGCAGAGTATTATAGTTTTGTTCACCTACCGGTTGTACGTATCACCTAAAACTAAACGAGATAGATAAAGAGAGGTATAAGTATATAAGTATAAACGATCAGGATGACGAGAAAAGTTTAAGTCCGGGTGACTGTCTGTAACTTGAGTAAAAATTGAGATATGTATATCGATGAAACTTAATCCGCAAGTTTCTAAGAACAATGAAAATTATGAGTTCGTAGATCGGCGCAATCGGACCACTGCCACGCCCACAAATCGCCATTAACCGAAAACCTATAAAATGCCATAACTGAGCACTAAATTAAGTAAATTAAAAGTGTAATTCAGCACAGGGAATCGCAGAAGCAATTGGCACTTTTGGGTAAAAACTTTTAAAAAAGACGTTGTGGCCCCGCAGTCTAATACGTTTACTGTACATATCTTCTAAAACACGAAAGCTTCAACAAATTTGCTAAGCATGAATATTATAAGATCTCCCCTTCCCTTCACGGTACAGTTCAAAACTACTAAAGGAGCAATAAATCGATAACTAATATCAGAGACATTAACTATTACCTCCGGGATGGTGAAAGATGCTTTAGGAGATTCGGTGTGAAAAGTGGACAATAGGCGTGGTACCACCTACTTTTTGGTGACATCTCGTATCTCGGGACTCGACTAACCGATTTCGAATAAATTTAGCACGTAGGATGCTTATCATATTCCTATATCACAGTGTGAAGATGCTCGAAATCGGAATATGCCTACTATGGTAAGTACACAATAACACAATTTTAAATTCCATTTGATTCTATTACTTTATAGTACATAAATCAAGGAAAAGTTTATATGACGGAATAAAATTTTGCAGTAATAATTCCCTTAAAGTATGCCACCTTTTGACCAACAATTATCCACATCCAACCAAAACTGTTCAATAAACTAGATACCAAATATGTGGACTCCAGTACATGTAGTTTACTTTTGGCCGAAAATATCGATTAATGTTTGAGATATACTACTGAAATTCAGACAAAATCCTTTTCTGACAAAAGTAACTCCGTGTATCAAAAATGGCTTGAATCGAGTCAATATTTCTCTAAGCCCCCATATACATAATTTATAGATTTTCCAGCTTCCAAGTGACTTTATGCTGGATATATCGGCCAATGTTTGAGTGATCGCAATTTAAATTACAGAACCGGTTTTACTCATAATAGTATATCATTGTGCCTAAACTACACACAATTGGGAGAAAACTTGACATAGCCCCCAAATAACCATTACTAGGATTTTCGAACATCCGGCTGACTTTGCTCCATATGATTGATGTTTGTAATTGAGATACCTTAATGAAACCCAAGGAACATTATTTAAACTGTGGCATGGTAACAGTTAATAGATAAAATCGGATCGATACTACCCCAACTCCCATATACTATGAATAATGGTTATGTTTGTTTTAACAAGTCTTATGCCGAATATATCGGTCAGTGTATGAGTCATGTATGGTATACATATGTATACATAAAATTGCTCAGATTCCGATCCTCTGGTTGACGTTTTACATGGTAAGGCATTTCCCTGGTTTTGATTCCTACAACTAGCAAAAGTATAAAATGTTCGGTTGCATTTAGTTTAGATTTAGTTTTTTATTTTAATAGCGGCGATAAAAATAGTCCTACGGGGCGGGCTCCTAGTTGAATTATAAAACATAATATATATCTTACCTTAATACTTTGTCTTAATCTATTACTCCAATTTAACGAAAATACTTCAAAATTGTACTTACTCCTTTATTTAATACATATAGTACTAGTGGACTCGTTTCTTCTCTTCGCTACGTTGCGCCAATTGGATATTTCAAGCGAAGCCACGTCCTTCTCCACTTGGTCCTTCTAACGTAGTGGAGGTCTTCCTCTTCCTCTGCTTCCCTCGGCGGGTACTGAGTCGAATACTTTCAGAGCTGGAGTTTTTTCGTCCATCCGGACAACATGACCTAGCCAGCGTAGCCGCTGTCTTTTAATTCGCTGAACTATGTCGATGTCGTCGTAAGCTCATCGTTCCATCGAATGCGATATTCGCCGTGGCCAACGCGCAAAGGACCATAAATCTTTCGCAGAACTTTTCTCTCGAAAACTCGCAATGTCGACTCATCCGTTGTTGACATCGTCCAAGCCTCTGCACCATATAGCAGGACGGGAATTATGAGCCAACTAGAGGATCGAAATCCAAGAAATTTAATATATATATACATATACTATATATTACTCATACTCTGACAGACACATAAGGTTTTTTTATAAAAAATTACTAAATTACTTAATTAAATTACTAAAAAACTAATCATATAGAGTAAAGTCAGCCGGATGTTTGAAAATCCTGATATTAGTTAAATGTGGGGCAGGTCACGTTTTCGCTCAAATTTATCTATTTTGGGCACAAATATACACTGATATGAGTAAAATACGCTCTCTTATTTTGATTGGGATAACTCACATATTGGCCGATATATGCGGTACAAAGTTACCCTTAAGTTCGATTAACTTTATATGGGGTATATGGGGACTATTGAAAGTATTGGTCCTATTCAACCCATTACATATAATACAAACATAACATTGTTAGAGAAGTACGATAACTTCGAACAATAGTCTGTGGGTACTGGGGTTCAAATTATCGGTACATAGGGGCTTGAACAGTTTTTGTTGGATTTGAACAATGTTTGGTTATAAGGTGGCATGCACTATAGGTACGAGTATTGTTCGTTCAAAGTTTAGTCTCGTTATTTTAACTGCTTCTTCATATGTGTACTGGAAAGTAAATGAATCAACTGGAATTTAAAATTGTGCTATAGGGGAGCAGGCGTAGCTATTGTTTGATTTCGCTCATAAGTGAGCGGGGTTTTCATCAGATTTTATTCATTTTCTCACTATTGGTAGGAATTCGTGCTGGGCGAATTTGGTTGTTGTAGCTTTAGTGGATTAGGATATATATACACTAAACTTATTAGAGGGCGGGACCATGCCAACTTTTAATTTTTTTCCCCACAGGTGCCCCTTCCTACTGTGATCCCCTTTACCAAATATGAGTTTCATATCTTAAGCACCTAAGCTTAGTTATGGCACTTTATAGGTTTTCGGTTAATGGCGATTTGTGGGCTTGACAGTGGTCCGATTACGTCCATTCACGAACTCATTTTTTTGTACTAAGAAACCTGCATACCAAGTTTCATCCAGATATCTCAATTTTTACTCACAGCACAGACCGGCGGAAAAGCAAATAGAAAATTTCAACTTTTCTCGTCTATCTATATCTATCGCGATGAGTTTTTAGTGATACGTAAAACCGTTAGGTGAACAAAACTATAATACGTACTCTGTAGCAACTGGTTGCAAGAGTATAAAAATACAAATACAATATGTAAAGATATACATTTCTCTGTATATATGTATAGTGGGCGTAAACACCAAGTAATGTAGTGCGGTGGTACCTAAATACACAAAGCGGAAAAATTAATAAATCTATAT
>NW_024395973.1:0-42931 GCF_016617805.1 Bactrocera tryoni | reverse complement strand
TATTGGAACCTGGTACGAGTATTAACAAAATTATTAAACAGCATCAGATTCATCCTTCACATTAGTTTTTATATATGGATCGATTATTTTAGTTTTATTTTTAATAAAATATTCTCTGTTTTAATACTATAAAGTTGTGTTTCAATAATCATTCTTATTGGCAGGTGGAGCCCGTAAGAGTTAACTTGAGACCTAAGCGCCTTGTATGTTACCTACTGCGCTTAGGTTTCAAGTTTAATATACATATATAGGTCACAATAATTAAGTTGAAGTTATAGTGGTTTTTAAATAGGTGAAAAAATTGGGGCGCTAAAAAAATATTTATTCTCAAAGTGGGCGGTAGACAAAATAAGTTTGGGAACCACTGAGTCAGACGAACAGACAAGCCAGCATGGCTAAATTAACTCAGCTCAACATACTGATCATTTAAATTTGTACTTTATAGGGTCTTCGACGTTTCCGTCTGGGCGTTGCAAACTTAGTGGTTAACTTAATATACTCTGTTCAGGGTATAAAAACAACAAACAAAAGAAATGCATAAGTGCGCGGACAAAAAAAAAAATTATTTTACATCTTATTGATACCTATCAATGCTTTATGGAATACAAAGCTGGAAGCATATAGCAATCGAGAGGAGAAAAAAACAGCATCAAGTGTTGTTCAAAATTTATAAAGAGCAATACCCGAATTCAACGATAGAAGATTTAAAAATGGAAATGAATCTCCTCTGGACAAATTTCCGACGCGAAAAGCAAAGGCTGCCCGAAGTCAACAAAAGTGGAGCTGGTACTGATGACTCTTCAGATGCGAACATATTTTATTACCATGTGAATAATTAATGACCCAATTTATTGGGGAATACAAACCATTGGTGACTCAGTATGCACTTACACTCGGGCGAGTGTTTAAAATGAAAAAAGAGTTGTATATTTAAAAAGTACAATTTATTTCAAGTTATCCTTTGTTTGCAGTACAATGTTTTGCGAAATAATATATAGCGTCGAATCGAAATGGGATGTGTTGGATCGCTGTCTGCGCGGGTGGGACGATGACGATCAAAGCAAAAGTAGGAATTCCACGCCGCAGTGTAGAAGAGAAGGTATGAAGCGATTGTTGATGTGCGGCGTGTGTAGATCGAATTGTGTGAGCTTTCCCGTTGTCCATTCCTTTTGTTGGTTGGGTTGGTGTACAGGTGTGGTGGGTTTGGTTGCGTACGAGTGTGGTGTGTTATATTGGTGTTGTGTTGTAATGTCATCAGCTGTGGTGATTTAAGCTGTCTTATTGGGGTGCGCCAATTTTTCCGGGTAGAGTGGGTGGATGCTTAACTCATTTAAACACCATGAAATGGAATTTTTAAATGAAGTCGACACATCCAGCATATTAATTTATGTGTGTTAGATACTGCCCCTTCGCCACTGAAATATTCAGCAAAAGTTTCTCGAACTAGTTTAGATTTAAATATTTGAAGAATTACGTATTTGAGTAGATTCTAGAGCATTTAAATATAGTTCTGTCAGCCAGATACATTCGATTAAATTGCCTGTACTAGTAATTTCGTATACGTTTTTTCTTTTCCGCAAAAAATTATGAAGATAGCAACACGTTAAAACAATTGTTTTTGCATTTTCTTATGTTAGAGAATTGGTGGTTTGTAGTGCGCCAAATCTAGACACCAATATCCCAAACACATTTTCTACAATTCTGCGTGCTCTGCTCAATCTTTAAAAATGCGTTCTTTTGTTGTTAAACTGGAGCCTGGAAATGGTTCTTGAAGATTTTCCTGCATTTGGAAAGCAATATCTGCCACAAAAACATACGGCAGCACCTTGTCACTGTTTGGAAGTTGCGATGGTGGGGGTATTGATAACGATTTACTATTTAGGGCTTTCCTAAAACCGTTATTTTTTATTACGACCATTGGCACCAACATCTGCTACAATGAATTCATAGTTTGCATTCACCGTGGCCATGACCACAATTTTTATTTCATTTTTTTTATTATTTTACATTGTACCTACTATATAAAAATAAAATACTAACAAAGAATTCTACAAGAGAGATACTTAAAAGCTAAATGTTAAGAAATACATTTGCTGCTACTGTTGTCTTACTAGATCGGAAGGCTTCTTTCGTTTCAACCGGATTTCTCGCCCTGCAGTTTCGATGAGTCTGGAAGCTTCGTCAGACTTAGCTATTTTCGAGATTTCATTTACCACTGAATTCACGCCTAGAACACGGTGCAAGTCAGCAGATCTAATGTACCAAGGAGCATTAACTAAACTCCTTAATGCCTTACTTTGAAAGCGCGGAATGCTGGCAATACAGCTTTGACTTGAGCAACCCCATAGTTGGGCTCCGTAGACCCAAACTGCCTTTAGAACTTGATTATATAGTAACAATTTGTTTTGAATCGATAGCGTGGATTTTCTGCCAACTAGGTCGTAAAGTTTGCCAAATTCTATATCAAGCTCGCTCCTTTTTTTGACATGCTCTTTCCAGCGTAGCTCAGCATCTAAGGTAATACATAGGTTTATGCGCCACTTAGTAATTGCGTTGACTGCTGTCTGCACTCGTCGACTAGATACTGAAGTTGACTCTCCAGTTGCTAACAAAGCTATGCCATCCGCAAATGTCGCTGTCATATAACTAGAGTCAGATAGGAGGTCACTGGTAAAAAGCAAAGAAAGCATTGACACCCTTCTATCGGTTGCAAGTTTGAATATGCATCCTCTCGTTTAATGTGGAAATATCTATCTTTTAAGTACGAAGCAATTATATCACAAAATTGTTAGGGTAGCATGTATTTCAATTTGAGCAGTATACCCACAGTTCAAATCAATACCTGACGATATGTGCTTAAGCTTTGAGTCGACTTTATTCAGTATACTTTTAAATATATACCAATTAGAGTGTTCATTAATGGGGAATGATCAGAGATTAGGTTTGAGCAATCTTTAATACAAGTCCTAAAACTAAAAGAGTCAGATATAGGGTTATACATATCAAAGTGATCAGGGTGACGAGTAGAGTTGAATTCCGGATGCCTGTCCGTCCGTCCGTCCGTGCAAGCTGTAACTTGAGTAAAACTTGAGATATCATGATGAAACTTGGTACACGTATTTCTTGGTTCCATAAGAAGGTTAAGTTCGAAGATGGGCAAAATCGGCTTACTGCCACGCCCACAAAATGGCGGAAATCGAAAACCTATAAAGTGTCATAACTAAGCCATAAATAAAGATATTAAAGTAAAATTTGGCACAAAGGATCGCATTAGGGAGGGGCATATTTGGACGCAATTTTTTTGGAAAAGTGGGCGTGGCCCCGCGCCCTACTAAGTTTTTTGTACATATCTCGGAAACTACTATAGCTATGTCAACCAAAGTCTACAAAGTCGTTTTCTTCAGGTATTTCCATATACAGTTCAAAAATGGAAGAAATCGGATAGTAATCGCGCCCACCTCCCATACAAAGGTTATGTTCAAAATCACTAAAAGTGCGTTAACCGACTAATAAAAAACGTCAGAAACACTAAATTTTACGGAAGAAGTGGCAGAAGGAAGCCGCACCCAGGCTTTTTTTTTTTTAAGTTGAAAATGGGCGTGGCGTCGCCCACTTAGGGACCAAAAACCATATCTCAGGAAGTACTCAACCGATTTCAATGAAATTCTGTATATAATATTTTCTTAACACCCTGATGACATGTACGAAATATGGGTGAAATCGGTTCACAACCACGCCTTCTTCCAATATAACACTATTTTGAATTCCATCTGATGCCTTCTCTGTATAATATATAAGTTATCGTGAATTAACTCTCACGATGACCATTTAGTCGACGACACATCCGTCGACGCAACCTTCACTCAGGTCGCTCACACTAATGTAATCCGATACCTTACACGAACCGCTGAGGCAACATAATTATGTTTACGCAGTCGACTGCCAAATATTCCATGTGAACCGCTGTGTCAGCAAAACTGCGTTCACACGGTGAACGACTGTAAATGTTCCATCGAATCGCTATGTCAGCAGAATAGAATTCGCACAAGCAAAGCGGTGGCAGAACGGTAGCAGCGCAGCGCGACGCCGATGGTTAGTTGTAGGCTAAGAAATTATTGTAAAGTTAGTTTTAGGACTCACGTCAAACCAACAGCAAGGAGCTGTAATAAATAAAGACCTTAAATTTAAATCGTTAATTTGGCGCCCAACGTGGGGCACGCGAAAATTAAGTCGAAAGTTTACAAACAAACAGTAGTGTAACGCAGTAAAGGACACTCCAGCCTTAACGAGAAGGATTTAAGTCACCAAGGAACGAATTTTCCTTGGGCAGCGTTATCTAACCCGATTTACCCTTGGGCAGCGGATAGAGCGAAATCACCAGCGATAATCCTGGGAATTCTTCGGCACCACTACCTGATAGACTAGAACGTTAAACAGCTGGAATCCCGCAATATTATAAGGATATTTTAAGGATAGAAAGTTGAGTGAAGTGCTTATCTCGTTCTAATTTAAAAAAAAAAGAAAAAGTGAAATAAGGAGGTGAAAATACAACTTTTGCGAATTGTGAATGAATGAATAACTTTTAATAAAATAAAGTGAAATTGAATTACAAATTTTTACGGGAAGTAGATGAATAGGGAGTTAGAGGACTTGTTCAGAAAACTTAATTTGGAGAATACAGAAGAACAAATCATAAACGCTGAACAAGTAGGTGAGTTGGTTAGAGCAGAGGTGGGCAGGGCATTAGCTGCCCAAAAACTAGAATTCGATAAGAAAATAGTTGCAATACAGAACCAGGTGGCTCTGACAAAGCCAAATATTGAAAAATTCACAAAGGTGGCCATCGTACCTGCAATATCTTGTGAAATTACACTTGATGCAATAAAATCTCTTCCAGATTTTTTGGGTCACCCGGGCGTGTCCTGGCGTGAAACTGCACACAATGCATACGAGTTATTTAAAAGATATGATGCCAGCGAACGTCACTACCAAGCGGTTACTATTCTTAGAAATAAAGCACGAGGTGCAGCCGACGCAGTACTTTCGTCCTTCAACACGGTACTGAATTTTAATGCAATAATCTCCCGCCTCGACATTACCTACGTAGACAAGCGACCCATATATCTCATCGAGCAAGAGCTATCCACACTGAAGCAAGGTTCAATGTCGTGCTTAGAATTCTACGATGAGGTAGAAAAGAAGCTATTTCTGTTAGCAAACAAAACTATTATGTCCTATTAATGCGGTGTGGCGGACACCATAAATGAAAAGTATAGAGCCGATGCGCTCAGGGTATTCATATCAGGTTTAAGGAAGCCTCTATGCGATATCCTGTTCGCGTCGAGACCATCAGATCTTCCCTGGCCTTGTCATAGGAGGTAGACGCTAATAACGAACGCTACGCTTTTGCGACGAATTTTGCGAATAGATCACGTGAAGGTTCGTACAACAAAAAAACTGGAACTATTCAGAACTCCAGTAATCAAAAGACTTTTAACTCTTGAGTCCAGTGCGGGTCATAAAAACCCACATTATTCAGTCGCTAAGCAAACCAGGCAGGCCAGTCACACACAGAATTCGGTTAGTAACTTGAAATCTTAAACCAATAATAACTATTCGGGTCAAAGGCGCGTCGAGCCTATGGAAGTAGATCCTTCCATATCCCAATATAAACACCTATCTAATAGTCCTACCCAGAATCAAAATAGCAGGTCACAGGGAAATTTGCAGAAACGTACAGCGAATTTGGGACGATACACCGGACCTAAGTTACACCGAGTAAATCATCTAAATGACGAAGTTGATTTACTTAACCCTGCATTACTAACCTCAAATCATGTCGCATGGTTACTAACCATGGGTCTTATCGACCCTCATTTGTATTATCTATTAAAATCGTTTAAACTTATAAATTGCTAAAACGTATACGTATTTTAGTATATTGTAGTATTTTTATACTCTCGCAACAAAGTTGCTAAAGAGAGTATAATAGTTTTGTTCACATAACGGTTGTTTGTAAGTCCTAAAATTAAAAGAGTCAGATATAGGGTTATATATACCAAAATGATCAGGGTGACGAGTAGAGTTTAAATCCGGATGTCTGTCTGTCCGTCCGTCCGTCTGTCCGTCCGTCCGTGCAAGCTGTAACTTGAGTAAAAATTGAGATATCATGATGAAACTTGGTACACGTATTTCTTGGCTCCATAAGAAGGTTAAGTTCGAAGATGGGAAAAATCGGCCCACTGCCACGCCCACAAAATGGCGAAAACCGAAAACCTATAAAGTGTCATAACTAAGCCATAAATAAAGATATTAAAGTGAAAATTGGCACAAGGGATCGCATTAGGGAGGGGCATATTTGGACGTAATTTTTTGGAAAAATGGGCGTGGCCACGCCCCATACTAAGTTTTTTGTACATATCTCCGAAACTACTATAGCTATGTCAACCAAACTCTATAGAGTCGTTTCCTTCAGGCATTTCCATATACAGTTCAAAAATGGAAGAAATCGGGTAATAACCACGCCCACCTCCCATACAAAGGTTCTGTTGAAACACTAAATTTTACCTAAGAAATGGCAGAAAAATGCTGCACCTAGGTTTTTTTTTAAAAATTGAAAATGGGCGTGGCATCGCCCACTTATGGACCAAAAACCATATCTCAGGAGTTACTCCACCGATTTCAATGAAATTCGGTATATAATATTTTCTTAACACCCTGATGACATGTACGAAATATGGGTGAAATCGTTTCACAACCACGCCTTCTTCCAATATAACGCTATTTTGAATTCCATCTGATGCTTTCTCTGTATAATATATTCATTAGGAACTAATGATGATAGCGGAATAAAACTTTATACAAATACGGTATTTGAAAAATATGTAAATGACGGATAATGAAATCTCAATTATCACTTTATCATGCGAGAGTATAAAATATTCGGTGACACCCGAACTTAGCCCTTCCTTACTTGTTTTATTGTTAAATTTATAAAATTATGTGTTAAAAAATTAATTTATATACTTAAATTGAAATTAAGTTTGTATTCATTACAACATAGCTAAAAAAGTGAAAAAAAGTTATTCAGCCAGATTGCGCATAAAATGATAAGTTTTAAAGATATTGACTTCAAATAAAGTGCATTTGAAACCTGAAATATAAAAGTAAAATGTTAAAAAGAAAAATTTGAATGACTAATGCAAAAATTTTTCAATTATGTTACCTAATCGACCCAGGCTATTTTTTAAAACAATTTTTTATGCATAATATTTAATATTTTTCTTATTCTTATTGTTTATAAACGTTTAAATATGTACAAATTTAGATTACACATATATCTTGCGTTAAAAGATATTCTTTATTTTTTGTTAATTTAAAAAGTTTGCGTGCCTGGGTCGATTTGACCCTAAGGTTTGTAATGGGGTCTCGTCCATAGCTGAGGTATGCTCAGCCGCTCCAGGGTCAGCCTTGGGACCCACGAACCCTTAGCAAAAAAGAGACGAGTTTTATCCTCGTGAAGTTATATCCACACCCCCACCCCTTATGCGGACAGCCAGGCCAGCGTGATGAAAACGAACGCGATTGATGAGTCAGGCGTTGACGCTTGTTGAGGCTGGCACGGTGATGAAAATGAACGGAACTGATGAGTCAGGCGTTGATGCTTGTTGAACCTCGCACGATGATGAAAATAAACGGAATTTATGAGCCAGGCGTTGACGCTTGTTGCGGCTGGCACGGTGTTGAAAATAAACGGGACTGATGAGTCAGGCGGTGACGCTTGCTGATCCTCGCACGATGATGAAAATAAACGGAATCTATGAGCCAGGCGTTGACGCTTGTTGCGGCTGGCACGGTGATAAAAATAAACGGGACTGATGAGTCAAGCGGTAACGCTCGCTGATCCTCGCACGATGATGAAAATAAACGGAATCTATGAGCCAGGCGTTGATGCTTGTTGCGGCTGGCACGGTGATGAAAATAAACGGGACTGATGAGTCAGGCGGTGACGCTCGCTGATCCTCGCACGATGATGAAAATAAACGGAATCTATGAGCCAGGCGTTGATGCTTGTTGCGGCTGGCACGGTGATGAAAATAAACAGGACTGATGAGTCAGGCGGTGACGCTCGCTGATCCTCGCACGATGATGGAAAATAAACGGAATCTATTATTTGCAAACCGTCTTCGTTGGCCTCCCACTATCAACCAACTAAACTGTACTCCACTTACGTTACCTGTCGCCTGTTAGTCGCGTTAGTTTTAGTAACGGTCCCGTAAGCAGCGGTACTCACGCCACGTGCTCTCGACGCAGCTACGGCAGTGCCATCGCGAGCCTTGGCATCACCCAGCGGTGATACCTTTGCTGCGCAAGGCACGCGAATTCCCTCAGCTACCGGGCAGGGCCATCGCGAGCACTGGCATCACCCGGCGGTGATGCCTTTTCTGCGCGAGGAATGCGCTTTCCCCCTTCTATTGTATAGGGCAGTCATCGCGAGCACTGGCATGAAGCCTTTTCTGCGCGATTTTCTACCCATATAACTACTACTTCCTACTTCTACTGTTTATAACTTACCCCTGCCTGATGTTGTCGATGGCGACCGTCCTCGCCAGAGTGCTGGAATGGATGATCGCACTCGATGTGAAGAGCTTGCTTATATAGCAGCACAGCGCAGCTTTCGTCACCGTAGCGAGGTAAGTGTGCGTAGGGTGCATGATGTAAGGCTCTGGCGGCGTTCAACATCGTAGTGAGGTAAGTTGGCGTAAATCATTGTAAGGTGGTAAAAGCCACGTTACAGGTTAGTAATGGAGGGTTAACGGATCAACACACGATAAAGAAGCGGAACAAGCTGCCGATAACTTTGAAAATGATGAGCTCAATTTTTTAGAGCAAAGTCCCTCCTTCCCTGGATTTCAAGGACAATAGGGGGGAAGGAAGTCAAAGTCCTTGTCGATACTGGGGCATCAAGGAGTTATATCAAACCCCTAGCGGAGTTAAAAGGAATACAATCGGTCCAGAATCCATTTTCAGTCAAATCAATGCACGGAGTTACCCCTATAAATCAAAACTGACAAGTTAAAATTTTCGGAGTAGTAACAGAATTTTTTATATTACCCAATCTGACATCGTTCGATGGTGTGATTGGTCTGGATTTATTGAACAGGGTACACGCGAATATAAACTTAAAGACAAACACGATTAAACTTGACTTTGGCAGGAGGTTATTTTATTCATCAATAGTGAGGACATAAGTCATTTACAACTACAGGTGAAGTCAATTCCTAAGCATTTAGAAAAGGCGTTCGTCAAAGTAATTGGCGGTGTAAATGGGGTATTTGCAGATCCCAATGAGGCACTTCCATACAATACTAATGCAGTTGCAACGATTCGCACAGAAAACGAATACTCAAGGTTATACCCATATCCACTGAGCGTTTCGGATTTCGTAAATAACGAAATTCAAGACCTTTTGGTGAATGGCATCATTCGACCTTCTAGGTCCCCATATAACAACCCTATATGGGTGGTGAAGAAGAAAGGACTTGATGAAAACGGCTTCGAGAAAAAACGATTAGTTATAGATTTTCGTAAACTGAACGAGAAATCTATCAGTGACAAGTACCCGATCCCCGATATTACAGGAATATTGTCCAAACTGGGCGGGAGCAAATTTTTTACGACTCTAGATCTGAAGTCAGGTTTACACCAGATTAAACTATCGGAGCGCGATAGAGAGAAGACTGCCTTCTCCGTGAAGAACGGAAAGTATGAATTCTGCAGGCTGCCTTTCGGCCTGAAGAATGCTCCCGGTATTTTTCAGAGGGCTATAGACGACGTGTTGAGGGAACACATAGGAAAAAACTGTTTCGTGTACGTGGACGATGTCATTATATTCTCGAAGGATGAACAACAACACTTGAAAGATGTTGAAGCAATATTAAGAAGTTTATTCGAAGCCAATATGAGAGTTTCGGCAGAAAAGTCCAAATTTTTTAAAACCGAAGTTGAATACTTAGGATTTTTGGTTTCGCAAGGAGGAATTAAAACGTGTCCTGACAAGGTCGACACAATTCGAAATTTCCCTCAGCCCACCACTTTAAGAGGGCTGAGATCATTTTTGGGCTTGGCGGGGTTTTACCGCTGTTTTATAAGAGACTTCGCCAAGATAGCAAAACCCCTGTCGAATATTATGAGGGGCGAATACGGTCGAGTTACTGCGTCACTATCAAAAAAAAATCAAAATAGAATTAACTGACGAACAAGAAAAGGCCTTCAATATATTAAAGGAAATTTTAGCATCTGAGAACGTAACATTAACTTATCCGGACTTTAGTAAATCATTCGATTTGACTACGGATGCATCCTCACACGTAATAGGTGCCGTCCTTTCGCAGGAGGGCCAACCTATTACCATGATTTCTCGCACCTTGTCCAGTAGCGAGGAGCAGTACGCGACCAATGAACGGGAATTACTAGCCATTGTATGGGCACTAAAAACGCTCAGAAACTACCTTTACGGAGTTCCCAAGCTTAGAGTGTTTACAGACCACCAGCCGCTAACCTTTGCGGTTTCCGACAGAAATCCGAACTCAAAAATCAAGAGATGGAAAGCTTTCATTGATGAGTGCAACGCGAAGCTCATCTACAAACCGTGTAAAGAAAATGTGGTTGCAGACGCACTATGTAGGCAGCACATAAACGCCCTAGATAGCGCAAGTGTTGAAACAATTCACAGTGAAGAGTCGTCAACCAATACAATCGAAAAAACCCTTAAACCGGTAAATTACTTCCGCAACCAAATCCTTATAGAAGAGGGTGTAGAGCCGAAGAGAAGAACTTTCATAATTTTTGGAAAAAAAACACGACACCTCATTTCATATCAAACAACGGACGATTTGGTGAAACTCCTACAGGAGGCTGTGAAAGTTGGCGTGGTTAACGCAATTTACAGCAATTTGCATACTTTAGCACAGGTTCAGCATAAATTAGTTGAACTGTTTCCAACCGTAAAATTTAGACATACAGAGAAGTTCGTCAATGATATTACAGATATAAACGAACAACAAGAAATCATTGCGGCCGAGCATAATCGAGCGCATCGAGCGGCACAAGAGAATACAAAGCAGATACTAGAAGACTATTTTTTTCCAAAAATGGAAAAGAAGGCTAAGCAGTTTGCTGCGAACTGCCGTGTGTGCTCTCAAGCAAAGTATGACCGCCACCCAAAAAAGCAACTTATTGCTCGGACACCCATACCAAAATATTGTGGAGAAATCCTCCACATTGATATATTTTCCACCGGATTAAAGTACTTTCTGACTTGCTTCGACAAATTTTCAAAGTTTGCGATAGTGCAGTCATTTAGGTCTAGAACGATAGTGGATGTAAAGCCACAGCTTTTACAGTTACTAAACATGTTCTCAAGTACGAAAACCATTTATTGTGACAACGAAAAGTGACTAAATTCGCACAGCATTAAGGACATTCTAAAAAATCATTTCGACATCGACATCGCGACAGGTAGAGCGATTCCACAGCACACTGATGGAAATATCGCGATGCCTTAAACTGGACGATATCGAGGAAATAGTCCTTCTAGCCACAATCAAATATAATAACTCTATTCATTCGGTGACTGGGGAAACCCATTAACATTTTTCGTTCAGCAAAAGCCAACACACAGATATCATCTCGCCTGAAAAACGCACAAGATAAGGAATTAATAAACCAAAATAAACAGAGACAAGATAGAGAGTTTCCGATGGGGGACAAAGTGCTGGTCAGAAACAGTAGGAGACTAGGCAATAAATTGACTCCTCTCTATACCGAAGAAAACGTTGAAAGAGACTTAGGCACAACGGTGCTTATAAGAGGGAGGAGGGTCCATAAGGACAACCTTCGCTGAAATTAGATAAACAAAAAATGTTAATATTCTTTCAGGATCATTTATTAGATTCAAAAATTCATATGCTTTTAGGATTACTTTAGAATTGGTTATAGCCATATTAGCATCTGCATCGACGGGACGGATAATAGACTACTCCAAGGCGAAGTACATTCCGGTTGTTGAAGGGGAACTTGTAATCTGGGAGAACTTCGGACACATCAAACACGTTACTAACCTGACACTATACGAATTTCTAAGAGACGAGACAATTAACGCTACAGAACACTTTCCTCAAACACATATGAAAAAGTTGTTGGAAGCGGACATAAACCAGATAAGTAGACTAATACAGACAGTAAATACTCATCACAGGCAGACGAGAAGTTTAAACGCACTAGGAACAATACTCAAGTACATTACTGGGACTCCCGATCATGATGACTTCGACAGACTAACAAACACAACGGAACAACTAATTGACTCAGAGGACCGACAGTTTACCATTAACAACGAAATACAAAAGGAAATAAACAGCCTAACGGTTACAGTAAATAAGATCTTGAAAGCAACAAGGCAAAGAGAAATAGACACAGGTCAACTTTATGGCGTACTTATGGCCAGAAATAGAGCAATAATAACTGAACTAGATAATCTAATTACATCCATTACTTTCGCAAAAGTTGGTCCTTTGAACCCAATTCTTTTGGACAGTAATGAAGTAAATTCCATAATAGGAAATAAGCACTTCACAAACCTGACTGTAGCCGATGTTATAGCTGTAGCTAGGATTAAGATTTTACAATATAATAATGTAATATATTTTTTAATAAGATACCCTATCCCTAAGTTTAGATGTAAGAAAATAACTATTTTACCAGTAGCTCACGGCCATCAAATCCTGCACCTACAAGAATCTACCTTAGCCACGTGCCACAATCACACGCTGGCGGTAAGAAACTGCAGCGATACTACACCATCGTTCTGCCTAGCATCATCAGTGACGTCATGTGCTTTACAACTTATGACACGCAACACCGCCAACCTCCCACCGATCGCACCAATAAGTGATGGTTTGGTAATCGTTAACGATCAGCTGGTTACCATAGAAGAAAATAACAAGGCTCCGATCACAGTAAACGGTACCTACTTCAACATATAAAACATCTGCAACGAAAAGTTGGGCAAGGTCATTAGTAAGTGTGACAGCTATTGGTGTTCTCCTCATTGCGGGACTGTTCGCCTTCGTACAACGGCGTATGGCCATGTCCAGGAGGAGAATTTCCATAACCAAAGCACTAGAAGTGGCTATTAAAAACGCAGCTACGAGGACCGGGGACGTTCCCCACCTAGAAGGGGAGGAGTTATCGTGAATTAACTCTCACGATGACCATTTAGTCGACGACACATCCGTCGACGCAACCTTCACTCAGGTCGCTCACACTGATGTAATCCGATACCTTACACGAGCCGCTGAGGCAACATAATTATGTTTACGCAGTCGACTGCCAAATATTCCATGTGAACCGCTGTGTCAGCAAAACTGCGTTCACACGGTGAACGACTGTAAATGTTCCATCGAATCGCTATGTCAGCAGAATAGAACTCGCACAGGCAAAGCGGTGGCAGAACGGTAGCAGCGCAGCGCGACGCCGATGGTTAGTTGTAGGCTAAGAAATTATTGTAAAGTTAGTTTTAGGACTCACGTCAAACCAACAGCCAGTGAGCTGTAATAAATAAAGACCTTAAATTTAAATCGTTTTATTTATACATTAAGAAATTAAAATACAATTCAATACTCAAAGTACACAAATTGATGTAATCTAATTAATTTTACAGCAAAATAAAAAAAATATGTAAATGACGGATAATGAAATTTCGATTATCACTTTATCATGCGAGAGTATAAAATGTTCGGTGACACCCGAACTTAGCGCTTCCTTACTTGTTTGATTGTAAAGAAGTCAAGAAGGTCTGGCAATTTCTGGGTATCTGTAGGCCAATAAGTGGGTTTTCCTGTAGAAACAAAATTGCATCCCACTTCTTGTATAGCTTTAAAAAGTCTCGTCCTTTAAAGTCAACACCAATGATGTACCTTCCGTCATATTTTTTTAATAAATTCATATATAGTACGTAGTTGTTTTTATATTATGCTTAGGTGGACTATACAAAGACTATGCTATACTGAGTTTGCGGGTGTGGTATGTAATATAATTCATAATTTTTAAATTTTAAAAATGAATGGTTCGTAAAATGCGTTTCAGATAATAGACATATATCAATATTTCTGTCGTGTAGAATAACTTCTAATTCATTTTTACTTTTGTAAAGATCATTAGCCTTCCATAGCATTATTCTCAAAGAGTTACTGTTCATTAATAAATTGTAGATGGGACTCAAGAGCGGTGAGCCGCTGATAAAAGGACTTAAATAGTTTCTCTTTCTCATTTAGGTTATCCAAAATTTGGGATAACGGACTACTTTTTTGAATTGTATTTGTATGGCCTTGCTTAGCCATTTGCGCAAATGAAACTTTACAAGTAGAAACAGAACGAAGGGATTTTACTTTTCCTGTGTTCACAACGGGTTTGTTCGTCGGAGCATTGGCATTCTTCTCAACTGTTGGCAGTTCTTTTGCGATGACACAACCACGGTAGCTTGCAGGATGAGAATCGAACAACATTTAGCACGATTTTTTTAGCTTTTTTGCATTAAATAGTAGGATGTTTGCCTCCACATTTCACACTCCTCGATGGCTTACCACAGAAGTTTTTTGTATGTATAAAAGAATAACAGTTTTTGCACTGTGGAATTAATTTAGATGCTTTAATAGGCTCAACTTTGACAACAGTACTAAGAATGGTTTTGATCTGGTGAATTTTTTTAATTTCTTCGGTAGCATCAGATACTATTAAAAACATATCTAGCGGTTCTTTAGCCTTCCAGTTAAGCTTATTAATTGCATTTATGACATTAAAACCGTGAAATTTTAGATCATTTAAAATGAATTGTGTATGGCATGAGTGGTGTAAATTTTTTGTCATTACCTTTACTGGCCTATTATGTTTACTCTCGTAGCTAAACCAAGATATATCTTCATAAGATAAGAATTTTGTTATTATGCGATAATTATTTGCATCGAAGACATTAAGTTTGTAGGCGCCGTTGCTCAAAAGCTTTATTAAAAAGTTGTTATTTATTAGATCTGTAATATTTGAATGTAATTTATTAAAATCCTTTACATCGTTTATTATAATAGGAGGTGGGCGGTGGGTTTTAGTATTATTGTTGGCCGCCTGCTCTTTATTTTTATTTTTCGAAGGGCTATTAGTTGTTGGAGAAGTATCAGCTTTGAGGTTGTTTGAAGAGCGCTTCTTTTTGAGTATCCACTCAGTTTCTTTAGCTAGCTCATCTTCATCGGTTTCGTATAATTGATCTACATGCATACTAGAATATTTTGCTTCAACATTCACAAGCCTGTTTTTAATAAATTTTAGTTCTTCGTTTTCTCTTTTTAATTCTATGTTATCTTTATGTAACTGATTGCACATCGTTTCCAAAGTTCTAAGCCGCACATTTATAAGTGAGTTAATTTTTTCTAATTCTCTTATTTTATTTACTCTAAATGAGCTGAGACTGTTCATGAAGAGGTTCAGCCATTTTTATTTTCTAATGATTTCTCTACTGGGAATTAGAAACCTGTCGTTTCGTCGATAATGAAGTTTGAAGAAGAAGTTTTTTTTTTGTTTTTATTTGACCAGTATGGCAGCGCTGATTGCAATTAGAAATTGTTAGAACAGAACAGCTGATTTAATATACGCACAAGTAACGTGTAAAAGAAACAGCTGATGTGCACTCTTTTTCCCCGCGAAAATTGATTATTTGAGTGTTTATTTGATTTGTTGTTGTTTAAAAAACAAACTTCGATTAAATATGTGTTTTCTTTTGAATGATTTTTACCAATTGCTACCAGTATTCCAAGCAAATCGTTGTGAAACGTGTTGACAACATCAGTGCCTCCCACCGCGCGCACACCCACGAATTACCACAGATTGGATTATTTGCTAATTGTCGCAATTGTGGAGCTCACTTGGATGTTGACCGCAATCGAAAATTTCAATAGAAAATAGCTCCATGCCATAAGCACAATACTCTGGAATTTTTTGTAGTTGAAATAGAAAGAGCCGGATTCAGGAGGTGGCTGACAATCGCATATTGGGCGTAATAGCTTCTCGCATCACTGTATCCTCTTTTTGTATGTTTGGTTTCATCATATTTAGGAGTTCATTGAATGTTTGTGAATCCATTCTCAAAAAGTTGTGGTAATCGCATTCGCTTGACATTTTCAATTCGTCCAACAGATTTTCGAGTGTAAATTGATTTCGTTTTTGATACCATACTTTCATCCACTCCCTCTTCTTTTTAATACGCTTTTATTAGCTTCACTTGTATGTATGTATGTATGTTTGTTACTTTTTTCAGTGGTGCTGAAACCTTGAATTTTTGAGAGACACTGCAGGAAGGCGAAAGTAAGTTTAAGCACCTCACCAAAAAGATGCGCTTAAAAGTATGCAACATCTATATAAAACTAGTTTTGGTGATATTTGAATAGCATACTGAGTTGGGCGTCGACCGTTCATAAGATTCAAGGTTGTACCAGAGAACGTATATTTATAAATATACGATATATATGTTATAAATATACGTTCTCTGGTTGTACAGTAGATCATGCAGTAATTTATCTGTGCTCTCGACTGTTTGCTGCTGGACAAGCTTATGTAGCACTTAAGCCCGGGTCCCACTATCGGCGCAAGGTACCAATTTTCGGCGTATTTCATGTACCGATAATGTGACCGCATTAAATATTATGAAATGCGACAATCATGGCCGATATTGGGCCTACAATGCACAACCAAAATCGACCCAGTTGCGCCGATAATGTGAACGCTATAATGTTTGATAAAGAGCAATAAAAATTGAAAAATGCGCAGATTTTTATCGGGCACTTGAGCACCGATCGAATACGCCAATCACCACCAATATCTCTCTTTTTCAGCAAATTTTTAAGCATTAATTTGAAAAAATTTTTCAATAATCTTTAAATTCGAAAGTTGAAACAATTTCTCCAATCAACACCAATGTCTCAATATTTCTCAGCAAATTTTTAAGTATTAATTTGAAAAATCTTTATCAATAATTTTTAAATTTTGAAGTTGAAAAAATTCCACATTAATCGTCATGATTTTTGAATTGATTCCCGATTCCAATCGAAAAAACAAAATAGACAAAAAGATCGAGTCGAAGGTCTTTGATTAATCGATCTTCGACATCTCTACTGGTTGCAAACATATGTAAATAAAACATAGGTGCGGTAAGTTGCATACAATAAAATTAAATGCATTATTATATGAAGTAATTAATTAATAATATTTAGAAATGAATTCAGACGACGAAGTCTTTGAAGGTATTATGGACAATGTAATTGACGAAACCATTTCTTCCACACCCAGCAAAACAAAAAGACGAAAAAAACCACAAATAGTGTCATCATGGACAAATGAAAGCACAACGAATTTGATACAGGCCATTGAAATGTACAATTGTATTTGGGAATATTCCTGCCCAGAATATAAAGATCGCGCCAAAAGAGATAAAGCTTGGAATGACATCGCGGAGAAATTTCCAACCCAAGAAGTTGACGGATGCAAAGCAAAATGGGCGAATATAAAAACGGCATTCTCAAATGTAAAGAAAAAAATGACAACTAAATCAGGCCAAGCGGCCGGTAAAGCTTTGCCACATTGGCCGTTTTGGTCAGCAATGCAATTCTACTGTTTGCATGATCGCTGCAAGAGTAGTTCGTCCGTCTCAACACTAGATATGGATGCAGATGTAACGCCACCACCAACAGCTGCCCGAAGTGACACAAAATCCAAACCCTCTGCAACTGATGAATCAGTGACAACAGATGCAATGGAGACCGCAATACAATTTTTAAATAAAGAAGAAGACCACTGGCATGGAGTGGGCATGTATCTTGCACTGCAAATGCGTGAACTATCAAAAAGAAATAAAAGAGCAGCAAATAAACTTCACGCGGAATTAATTCAAGTAGCTATGAATGCTGTCTTGCAACAAGATGAAGAAAATTTATCATAATATGTTGATTTATAAATACAAATAAATACAATTTATTTAAAGATTATGAAAGGTGCATATATTCTGTTAAGTGTCTGCTTTGTTATATAAATTTATACTGCCATGGCAATTCGCCGTCTGGGGACATGAAATAGTTTTCAAATTCTTCACGGATAGCTTTTGCTTCGTTGCTTATGTAGGAAATTGATATATCCTCTGTGGCGCTTTCAAAGGTAGGTATGGAAATATTAACGCGTGCACCTTCAATAATATTTCCATCCTCAGTGCAGCTATCTATCAATCCAGTAGCATAACTTATATTTTTTGTCATTAAAAAATTGTGTAATGCGCAACATGCTAACGTCACTCTCGTTGTTTTGTTTGGATTCAGCTTTATTGGTCGTGAAAAGATTTCGAAGCGCTTCATCATGATTCCAAATGCGTTCTCGACTATTCTCCTAGCCCTTGATAACCTATAGTTAAAAAATACGTTTGCTACCAGATAAAATGCGACCAGGATACGGCTTCATCAAATAATTTTGCATTTTAAATGCATCGTCTGCCACTAAAACAAAAGGTACATTCATTTCACGACCTAATAAATGACGAGGTAGGTGAGTAAATTTAGAGAAATCCGTATCGAGGGCATGCTGCAGAGAACATTTACTGAAAATACCACCATCTGAAATACGCCCGTTACAGCCGACGTCAATATACAAATATTTATAACTGGCATCAACAACTGCCATAAGCACTATGCTGTGAGTTCCTTTGTAGTTGTAAAACGTACTTCCTGATTTTGCTGGTGCGATCATGACCACATGCTTGCCGTCAACTGCTCTATGCAGTTAGGAAAGTTCCATAATAAATCGAATTTCGAAGCAACTTCAGCCCATTCTTCTTTTGTTGAAGGTATCTAAATAAGGGGAAATATGAAAAATATACATATGGATTTGGTAAAGTATGTGTTCCTACCTTCAGGTAAGTATTTCGAAGTTGACTGTAAATCGCATCACAAACTTCAGGAACAAATTTTGAGATAGTGTTTGGGGCAATACGGAAAAAAGCTGAAAGACTTTTGTAGCTATCGCCCGTGGCCAAAAAGCGGAGAGTGCAGACCAAACGATGACTTGCTGGAATAGCTTCACGAAAACATGTATCTCTTTTTTTAATAAGTGGGGAAATTAGCTGCAGTAACTCATTAAAATTGTTTTCGTTCATTCGCACGTAATTTTAAAAGAAACTTTTGATTATCAACTTCTCGAAATTCACGTAAAGTCGTTTCATATGCACCATTAGTATTTCTTCTTTCCAGCCAATTTCTCACCCAGATACTACGTTGTTTAGGATTTGTTTTACGTTTTTGATGTTTCTTTTTCAGCTTTAATGTTGCAATAGTAAGAAGAGCAACTGCAACTTTTTTCTTCTTCAAATAATCCATGTTTTAAAATAAATAAAAACTGCTGCTGCAAACAGCTGATTGAGCACAACAGTGTGACCGCGTTGCGCCAATTATCGAAGCAGAATATTTAACGCCGATATGCGCCGATAAAAAATGACACAATATGCGCCGATAATGTGACTGCTAGAAATTGACTCAATTTTGTTTTGGCATTTTGCGCCGATGTAGACCAATAAAAATCGGTACAAATTGTGCTACTTGCGCCGATAGTGGGACCCGGGCTTTAGTCGTTGTAGATCTTTGGACAGTGCTCGAATTGAAGAACTAGACTGTTCAAAGTTGACAGGTAAAACCCCATGTAACATTGAAGCTTTTAGGAGAAATGATTCGATTAAGAAGTAACAATTTGTAAAGTCGTGAATAGAACTTGGTCGCAAATAATATAACAATAAGTTAATGAAAGGTTACGAGTAGATATTAAATGCTGCCTAATTATCGATTTACTTAACCCATACTACATGGCATAGTTCATATTTTAACAAATTTGGGGTTTGTCACATAAAACTAAAAAATTAAAAATAAATATAGTTTAAAAAAACACGCTTTTAAAACATATCAAACTAAAAAGTGAAAAATAATTCCTGCATTATTGTGAGAAAAGCGTGGGGTGGTTGGTCATATATCGATGGTCGGTGCAATATTACAAAAGTTGGTAAAGTGATTAAGCCAGTTTCACGATCAACAGCAAGTTGACCATTGCTTATTGCCAACAGTTGCCTTGAAAATGTGTCGGCCGATGGATCGTTTTGAATTTGTACTCACACATTTGTAGTCAAATTGAGTATTTGTACATGTCTCCATAAATAAGAAGGCTGTAAACATGCTTTTAATTCATCTGCTGGTGTTGAACGGGGAGTCACAGGCAATGTCTGACGAAAATCACCAGCCAACAGAATCAAAGCGCCACCAAATATCTGTTGATCATTACTACGCAAGTCTTGCAATGTCCTGTCTAACGCTTCCACTGATTTCTTATGGGCCATTGTACATTCATCCCACACTATTAATTTGCATTGTTGCAAGACTTTGCCCATTTCTGAATTTTTGGAAACATTACAGGTGGGATTTTCATTTACATTCATATTCATTGGTAATTTAAGTGCAGAATGGGCTGTCCGACTACCATCTAATAACGTCGCTGCTACTGCAGACGATGCAAGTGCCAATGCTATATTACTCTGTGATCTTATAGTCGCTAATAGCAAGGAAATCAGAAATGTTTTTCCAGTTCCTCCTGGGGTGTCTAAAAAAACATTCCTCCAGATTCGTTTCGGACTGATTCCATTATGGTATCATATACGGGTCTCTGATCTGGATTCTATTTATGCAAATTCGAGTTTATAAATGTGGTCAACTCATTCAAATCATATTGTTTTTCGCGATTTATTTCTTGATTGAATGCATCATGCATTGGTCGATTTGGAGCTGACAAACCCAATTGTGTTAATGCTTTATTTGCAATTATCAAACAAATATCTTCAATGATAATCAATGCCTTATTTAATATTTCAAGTGTAGTCATTAAATCGTTATTTCCTGCAATTCGGCGCATTCGATGCAAAATGACTTCGGTCATAAAATCCTTAAAATTTTCCAATAATTGCAATGGATCAGATGGAAAACATGTTGCAATAATAATAGCAAATAATGTTCGTATTTGATGAGGAGAACCTGTTGCTGATGCATCCCTTAGTGTCGCATCCCAGTGATTATCATCTTCCAGTAAATGCAATTCCTGACATGCTTGACGAAAAGTGTGACACTGTAGGCCGTTAACTCTTTTCAAATTCAAAAAAGATGTAGGCCCACGAACATGAATCAATAATAGACGCAAATAAAAACATTCAGCATGACTGGGATGCACTATGTAGAGACGTCCAATGGCAGCACTTTCAAAAATTCCAGCATAACCTTGAACTGGTCTTCCTTGCTTACGTCTGTTCCATTTCTTTCCAGATGCATTCCAAGTGTAATATGTTGGTACTTGTGAATAAAGCAATGTTTTAGCAAATTGATCACTTTGACACAATTCGAAAAACGATAATAGTGTAATTGATGGTGGTCGCTCTGCAATTTGCTGTGCAGTATCAACTGTGAAATATACACGTTGTCCATTTTCCAAATGTACTGACAAATGAATAACTGCCGGATTTTGATCATGAATTGGGAACGATAATATTCTCCAAACTGCCTCATTGCTACTGATATACCTACCCATTTGATATTGTGTTATTTCATCATTTCGGTTCTCTGCAACACCAAACACAGCCTTTATTTATGTATATACTTGCAGATATATTTAATCGATTTAACAGAATTGCAATATTCTACATTGATATGAGCTTTGCATGCTTTTGATAGTATTGGCGAATAGGGGACAACCCACCTATTATCAACTGTAGTATCTTGATTATTGACTCGTAGATTGATTGATTTGCCATTATCATCTGTTGAGCGTCGGCGATACAATGGGTAACCATCATTTCCATTAATTGTCTCGGAAATCAAATCTCTGGGATACCGCTTCGTGCATTTCCCATCTTTCATACATGACGAATTAATATTTTGAAGACCACATTGTCCATGAATCATACTTTTTTAACAACATCAAATAAACCTGGATCGATTTCCTGATCAGGAATTTCTGCTGAGATGATGTCATCTATTTGATCGCTTGTTATTTTGTTGACTAACCATACCAAAATATGGGCATGTGGTAATTCTCTCTTTTGCCATTCCACCGAATACATCCAACATCGAACTTCGCCGAAAACTTGATGTTTAACAATAAAATCCATCAATGATTTCAGCTTCTGTCTAAATACTCGTGCAGTTATGTCGTGACGGTCTGTAGAAGATTGCCCTTCATATAAATATTGCTTGATTTCGTCCTATTGTGGATTACATGTAAATGTAATAAACAAATCTGGTCGACCATATAAACGAATATAGCAAATGGCATCTTGTGCATATTCATGCATGTGCCTTGGACTGCCTGTGTAACTTGCTGGTAAAATAACAACTTGTCCAACATTTCCATCATTATTGATTGCATCGCGGATATGTATATACTCTTCTGATCGCAACTTCCGTTGATTGAATCGAATAAAGTTAAAACGCTGTGTTTCTATCTTTGCATACATGTCTACGACATATTGATGAAAGAGTCTTCGACATTTCAAAATATGATTTTCCTGATTTTGTCGTATCATAATTCTATGTGCATAATAGTTCATAGCGCTGACATTTTTATTGACTTCACGTTCTGAAGAAAAAAAAAAAAACAAATGGAAATTTAAATCATTTCATACTAATTCTTGTTAAACAAAATTGGAAGAGTATATTAAACACAACAAACACTCACGTGGGTTTGCGGGATCTACGATTTTTAAATTAATAGAGTATCCATCTTCACCCGACAAAACAAAATTGGGTACTGTAGGGCATCGTAATAGCGTTGTGTTTCACGAACACGTTGTAATTGATTATTTCTTCTACGCAATACAATGTCACGTGATTGAAACTCATCGCCGACCACCACAGCAACTTCATTATTTATAGGTGCATTAAATCTTCGTTCGTGTTCTCCGATTGGTCTTCTATCAGCACGAATCACGATTTTATGATCATCAGACGGCATCTGATCAAGTGCTGTCCGAAAAGTATTAATCAAATCATTCTGTTCATGAAACAGTGCTTGCAATTCACGTATTATTATTCTTCTGGCACTTGCGAATATTGAACAACGGGCATCTACTTCATTTTCATTATAGCCAAGGAAGTAGATTTACAACAAGTGGTGGTTTGCATCTGGAAATGGCAATAATCAACCAATCCTATGATAAATTTGCCCTTGTATCTGAAATTGTGAGGCAAAATATGATTGATTAGAACTTGTGAAAAGTTCTGAAATATCGCTGTATTCTTCATTCGAAATTTAAAAAGCCGAAACTACCTTAAATGTCGGCATGAAATTATTTCGTATTACATTCGTCGCTCCAAAGGAAGTCTTTTTAAAGCACGAATTATACATATTGGATATTATCCAAAAAATGCTTCGATTGCGGCGTTGTTCCTGAAATTAATGTTGCCAATGGTTCCGGTGGGTATTGTAATTCTGGTAATCTTACTTTGCCACTGGCACAACACATTCCAGGTGTTTCATTATGAAATTTCAGTGCATTTGAATGTTGGCATACCTTGTTATTCCACCAATCACCACAAACTTATGCAAACTGTAATCAATTGCGTGATTTGTGCGGCACGCCTTTGAACATTTTGATTAATTCTTGTCGGCCTACGATCTGAACGCGATCTTGCAACACGTTCCCTTGTATTTGCAATCTCTTGTTCTCGCTGTTCTTGCGATTGATTTTCCCTTTCGTTTGATCTATTTAGCGTTCTACGCGACCGACGTCCAATGTGTAGTAATAAGTACCATGTGTATGATAATACATCCTAACTTTAAGTTATTTTTATTATACTTATATATAAAGGAGTAAACCATTGACGGGTTAATGTAAATATAAAAGAGTAAACCATTGAAGGGTTAATGTAGATGTGTCCCGTTAACTTAAGATTCGTTTTCAGTTATTGCTGATTCTCTTTTAAAGTTCATTTGTATTCACTAAAACACATTCTTGGTTGTCATTGTGTTGACACATATATTCATGCTTCACAAGTTCATGTGTCCATTTCAAAGATGTATAAGTAAATACATAGCATGTAAGCAGAGAAAATGTATGTATGTTAGAACAAGTATATGTAACCGTCTTCGGTCAAAAAGCGATCAGTACAGTTTGAGAAATAAAAGCGACAAGACTTGGCATCCTAAAATCTCAGAAGTGGGATTTGCCCAACTTTAAAATTTAAAAATTTTTTAATAATTTATGTACTAGTTTGAAAAAAAAAAACACACAAAGAAGCGAACAATTTTATGACACAATTTATGGAAACAAAAAGTGCGTGTACAATTTAAAGATTTAAACCTAAAATAAACAATTTTAAGATGGATAATGTGGCAGACCATACAGTTGCACAATTGCGTGCTTGGCTCCGACGTCTTGAATTACCATCGAGTGGTAATAAAAGTGCTTTAGTGTTGCGGTTGACAGAGATTCCTGCAAGTGAACGTGGCGAGTGTCCAAGTGGTGCAGAAGTTGACGAAATTTTGCTCCCAATATTTGAAGATCAACAGACTGTACCAGATACGGACGACGTTGCTGCTGCGCAGATGGAAAATGGTAGCACCATACAACAAGTCGAAGAGCAGCCAGTGAAAATCATAGCAGACGCAGGTCCGACAGAGGTTGAATTACTGAAGCGAGAGACAAATTTATTGAAACGGGAAAAAGATTTGCTGGAGAGGGAGAATGCAATGCTACAGCGAATGATGCTTGGTGGTGATACGTTGAGCCACCCGCAATTGAATCAAGCAACAATTTCACTTGACCTGATAAAAAATCTGATACCCGAGTACGAAGGTGGCGTTAATTTCAATTTATGGGCGGCACAGTTCAAAAGCGTCGTCAGTGCTTACACTATAAATGAAGGCGAGTCGCGCATTATATTCCTTAACAAACTGAAAGGCAAAGCACAACAATGGTTATATGGCAACCCCGATTTCGCAACTCAACAAGTAGATGAGCTCATCAGTCAAATGAATCAAGTGTTTGGCTCAGGTGAAAACAGAGTGGTGCTGCGGCGAAAATTTGAGACCAGGAAGTGGAAGTCGGGTGAGCGGTTTGTTGAATATTTCAACGATAAGGTGTTATTGGGAAACCAACTACAGCTGGGAGAAGAGGAGTTGGTCGAATACATAATCGACGGTATACCTGATTATCGGCTACGCAACCAAGCGTATATGCAGTGCTACACAACAAAGGCACAATTACTCCAAGCATTTTCTAAAATTGAAACTGGGCAAAAACCGATTGCGCCGGCTCAGTCACAAATTCAAGAAAGAAGATGTTACAACTGCAGCAGTCGCGGACACCTAGCAGCAGAATGCCGTAAGCCAAAGCGAGAGATGGGTACGTGTTATGGGTGTGGCAGTCGAAATCATCAAATAGCAACATGTCCAGAGAAGAAAACTGTCCACGCAGTTAATGAATATGTAAGATTATTCAATTTTGTTATAAAAGATTATACAAATATTTCATTTTCACTAGAATGTCTGATAGACTCGGGTAGCCCAATCAGCTTCATAAAAAAATCGTGTGTTACAGAAGATTTGAAATTGGAGCTTTTATCAAATGTGAATACCTTTTATTTTGGTTTAAATAATACGAGAATTGTAACTTATGGAAAGTTTTTGTGTTGTATTAGAATAAATAATGAATTATTTGAATTAAATTTTGTAGTAGTTGATGATTGCACTATGTATTATGAGGCTGTATTGGGAAGAGATTTTTTGAGAATTTGTAATTTTAAGCTATTCCGAGCTGAAAAAAAACAAAATTGTTGCGATGTAGGTATGACGAAAAGTCGGCACGACATTAAAACCGAACTAAAGTATAAATGGAAAAAAGATAGTTACGATAACAAAGATGTATATTTAAAGAATATAGATGTAAACGACAAAGGCAGTGTGAAAGAAAACTGTAAAATGGTAATTAAAGATTCAAGTCAAGTGACTAAAAATTGCAAAGAAGAAAATTTTGAAAAACAACTTTTATTGTTGGCTAACGTTGTTAATGAAGAATTAAATGTCAAAATTGGCTCGAATATAAACTATAACGATATCGAAAAATTTAATGAAATTTTAAGTAAATATTATATAAAACCAAAGCGCGCGGCTGAACCAAAAATTAAAAGTGAGATGAAGTTAGTCGTTGACAATGTAAAGCCTTTCAACTGTCCTCCAAGACGTTTGTCCTATTCGGAAAAAAACGAATTACAAAAATTGTTGGATGAGTTTTTGGAAAAGAAAATAATTAGGCCGAGTGAGTCAGAATATGTGTCACCAATTGTACTAGTGCGTAAAAAGACAGGCGACATTAGAATGTGTGTTGACTATCGGTCACTTAATAAGGTCACAGCAAAGGACAATTACCCTATTCCCTTGATAGATGACCTGTTAGATAGAGTAGCAAATAAAAAGTTGTTCACAAAACTCGATCTAAAGAACGGATTTTTCCATGTATTTATGGAAGAAAATTCAATTAAATATACTTCGTTCATAACACCTTTAGGGCAATTCGAATTTTTGCGAATGCCATTTGGGTTAAAAAATGCACCATCTACATTTCAACGTTTTGTAAATAAGATTTTTCTAGATATGGTGAAAGAAAATAAAGTGATAATATATTTAGATGACATTATGATAGCTACAGAAACCGCGGAAGAACATTTAGGAATATTAGTAGAAGTTTTCAAAAGATTGGTCGAGAACAAGTTGGAGTTACGAATTGATAAGTGTGAATTTTTGCTGCAAGAAATAAAATATTTAGGGTACACCATTTCACAACAAGGGGTTAAGGCGGATGAAAAGGGTTTAGAGGCGATTAAAAATTTTCCAATTCCAACTAAAGTTCATTCTGTACAAAGTTTTTTGGGTTTGTGTTCCTATTTCAGACGGTTTGTGAAGAATTTTTCAATTATTGCTAAACCGTTGTATGATTTAACTCGTAAGGACAACAAATTTCAGTTTGGAGCTAAAGAGCTACAAAGTTTTGAAGAGCTCAAACAAAAGTTATTGGAAGCACCGATATTAGCGATTTATGATCCCTTGGATGAAACAGAACTACATTGTGATGCAAGTGCAGTAGGGTTTGGTTCAATTCTGATGCAAAAGAAAGTAGACGGGAAAATGCATCCCATATTTTATTTTTCTAAAAGAACAAGTGAGACGGAAGCGAAATATCATAGCTTTGAACTAGAAACGTTATCCATAATCTATGCACTCAAACGATTTAGGGTTTACCTTCAAGGGTTAAAATTTAAAATAGTTACTGATTGTAATTCATTAACTATGACACTAAATAAAAAAGAATTGAATCCTAGAATAGCGAGGTGGGCACTAGAGCTTCAAAATTATGATTACAGTTTAGAGCACAGATCAGGTACACGCATGCAACATGTTGACGCTTTAAGTCGCAGTAATGATATTTTACTGGTGGAGTCCAACACTTTTGAAGAAAATTTAATCATATGTCAGGCAAAAGATGAGAAATTGAAGGAACTGCGAGGCATTTTGCAAAAATGTGAACATAATTTATACGAGATGAGGAATGGAGTTATATATCGAAAAGTAAATAATGGAAGGATCCTTTTTTGTGTCCCTGAAGCAATGGAAAGGCATGTACTATTTAAGTATCACGATGAAATGGGTCACTTAGGTGTTGATAAAACAGTGGATCTTATTTCAAAACATTATTGGTTTGCTAAGATGAGAGAAAAAGCAGCTAGCCACATACAAAATTGCTTAAAATGTATAGTTTTTTCGTCGAAACATGGGAAAGAAGAGGGTTTCTTGCATAATATTCCCAAAAGTGAAAATCCGTTTGAAATTATACATGTAGATCATTACGGTCCTGTAGATAGTTCGAGGCTAAAGAAGCACATTTTTGTAGTAATAGACGCCTGTACAAAATTTACTCGCTTATATACTACAAAAACAACTAATGCAAAGGAAGTGATTACTTCACTCAAAGATTACTTTCGAGCGTATAGTAGACCAAAAGTAGTAATTTCTGACAGGGGTAGTTGTTTCACGTCAAACGAGTTTACAAACTTTTTAGAAGAGGAAAACGTTCAACATATAAAGATAGCTACTGGTTCTCCACAGGCTAATGGACAGGTAGAAAGAGTGAACCGGAGCCTAGGTCCTATGATAGCCAAACTGTGTGACACAGAAAAAGGAATTTATTGGGATAGTGTGATTGAAACTGTTGAATATGCGCTAAATAATAGCATTCATAGAACAATTAAAGAATACCCTAGTGTAATGCTGTTTGGTAGTAAGCAACGAGGAAAGGGTGTAGATCTACTAGGAGAAAATTTAATAAATGATAAGGAAAATCAAATACAACAAAGTCACAGCGAAATACGAACACAAGCCAAAGAAAACGAAAAGCGGTTACAGTCTTATAACGAGGACTATGTAAATAAAAAACGACGGACAGCGCACAAGTACAATCCAGGTGATTACGTTATGATAAAAAATTTTGACTCAACGGCGGGAGTGTCTAGAAAGTTATTGCCAAAATTTAAGGGGCCGTATAAAATTTCAAAAATTTTGCGTAACGACAGATATGTATTGGAGGATGTTGAAGGTTTTCAACAGTCCAGAATTCCTTATAAGGGAGTTTGGGCTGTTGGAAATATACGACCTTGGTTTGGCTTATACACTAAGATATAAATGCGCTTGAGATCAGGAGATCTCATGGTCAGGACGGCCGAATTGTAGTAATAAGTACCATGTGTATGATAATACATCCTAACTTTAAGTTATTCTAATTATACTTATATATAAAGGAGTAAACCATTGACGGGTTAATGTAAATATAAAAGAGTAAACCATTGAAGGGTTAATGTAGATGTGTCCCGTTAACTTAAGATTCGTTTTCAGTTATTGCTGATTCTCTTTTAAAGTTCATTTGTATTCACTAAAACACATTCTTGGTTGTCATTGTGTTGACACATATATTCATGCTTCACAAGTTCATGTGTCCATTTCAAAGATGTATAAGTAAATACATAGCATGTAAGCAGAGAAAATGTATGTATGTTAGAACAAGTATATGTAACCGTCTTCGGTGAAAAAGCGAACAGTACAGTTTGAGAAATAAAAGCGAAAAGACTTGGCATCCTAAAAATGTCAGCTCTTGCTCTTCGTGGCATTTTTAAAAGAAACTAAACTAAAAATAATAAAGAACTTCAGTAATAAATTGATGAAATCCAGCAAATTTTGGACTCGAAAAGCACCAAAAAGTCGCGAAAAGACACGAAAATTGTTAAAAATTTGCTGAAAATGTGTCAAAATTCAATTAAAAATTGGCCAAAAAATCGAAATAATTTTTGTCTTGCCGTTCGGAAGCGAAAATGAAACGTTCAAGATCGTCTGCACTCGAAAAGCACCAAAAAGTGACGAAAATACACGAAAATCTGATCACTGATCTGACATTAAACAAAAAAAATTCAATCAATTTTTTAATTTTTTTCACAAAATATCAAATTTGAGATTATGTCACAAAATCATTTGATGCACTTGTAACAATCAGAACACTTCTTTAGCAAAACAATCGATTTTTATCTCATTAATCATGGTTTTTTTTTAATTTTTTTTAAGAAAATATTCAAATTAAAACGATGATTAGAACGAAAATTAATTTATTTTTATCAAAATACTCACCAAAAAAAGCGAAGAAATTAATATTTTCAAAAATCGATTATGATAAGATCAATCACCAATGACGTCCAAAGAGAAAAGAGAAATGATAACAAATTGCTATTTGCATCACTCCGTGCAAGGCACACAATACACAAACGACCAAAATGTATTCAATACTACCCTGAGCGAAGATAAATGAATCTCTTTGAATTCTTTGTTTCCAATAGAAATTGCGACCTGCATCCTGCCCGCCGTCCGAAAAATGCACATGCGATATGCATCGGGCAATTGCTTCCCAAAGGCAGAATATCAAAGTTTTCGTATCCAAAAAATTTGTGAAAGATGTTCAAATATATGACTATAAAACCTAGAAATTTGGCTTGAATCAATTATTTCTTTTCCTCCCAAAAAAATCCTCAAAAAAATCGATTTTTTGAAGCCTTTAAAGCAGGCTCTCCCCTTAACACTTGCCATTGTCCGCGACAACTAGTAATAGGTAAACACACTAGTTAGTATAAATAGAAGTAAGAACCATGTAATAAGTTAGTTTTAAGATTATAAATAAAGAGTACACATTTCGGTGCAGCTCAAAATATATTATTTTAACTCATTTTTACTTTATGTAAAAATTAACTCGCTCATTCAACAGTGTCATATAAAAAAGGATATCTGTCCTGCTCTAATATCCCCAATCGCTGGCTGATGCAGGGTTGCATTTTCTCTTTTTAAATAGCTGATGCAGGGTTGCATTTTAAACAGCTGCTGCAGGGATGCATTTTTTATTCCTACTTTAAAAATTTATTAAAATTTCAACGAAAACTTTTTAATTTTTAAAATTATAGAATTTATTATTTTTAATAAATATTTACCTAAAATTGTAATTAAATATATTAACGCTAACATTTCATAAATAAAAATATATTTAATTTAAAAAAATAATTTCATCTGAAAAAAGATTAATTAAAGAAAAGAATTATTAAAACCTGAAAATAAAATAAAGCTTATTAATACCTGAAAATTAATAATAATTACATTTAATTTGTGATATCTAAAACAAAAAGAAAAATTAATTGTATAAAGTTGATAATAATATCTAAAAAAAAAGATTAATATTATCTGAAAGAATAAAATATATTAAATACAAATAGAATTTTCTCTGAAAGCAAAGATTAATTAAATAAAAATAGTGAAAAAATCTGAAAAGAAAGATAATTTAAAGAAAAATCATAATATCTGAAATAAAAGAATAATATTATCTGATTATTTAAAATATATAGCAAACATTTTTTTGCACATATTATATTGGATTGTGCAGGCCGCCTCAAACGCATAAAATACATACATATGTATGTATGTATTTATTTTTGCGTATTGTATTGGACTGCGCAGTCCAATTTCAAGGTACATACACTTTCTTCACATACTTACTTAACAATTGATATTTTCCGCTTCTAATGATATAGCTGCTGCTGCTACTTCCAATTCAGTTTTGATTTCCAATGCTATAAAAATAAATGAAGTAATTAGTTTCAAAATATTGTTAAAAAATCACATAAAATTCATTTACTTACCTTCTTGTTGTACGAGCCTCCTTTACGATAGTACGATCACGAACGACATTCGATGTAATAAAATACCTCTGATCTGTAGGAATTTAAAGATAAAAAATCAGGATTGTAGTGTATTTTCTATAGAAAATTTTTACATGCCTTGGTCCAGTTCTTAATGTTAATATTTAGGGCTAAAATTTTCAGGGAATTTTTTTTTGGGGTATTTCCAAGGAAATTTCGTGACGGGACTGAAAAAAAATTAATAGTTAAAAAAAAACACACTAATGTATATAAAATGGGGGAAAGTATATGTAGTTAAAATTAATTTCTTGAAAATTCATAGTATTTGAGTATTGTAATACATTTTAGATATAGATGATGTTTTTGGTAATATAAAAATGGTAAATATTTTACATAATAAAAAAATGTTATAACTTATTCAATTATTATCTAATTAAATTTATTAATATATTTCTTAAAATATTTGATTTTAGATTTATAAAGTCACTTGACGCAACAAGTGCCAAAATGATTTGCATAACCTTTTTTTGTTTGAATTATTCAATTAATTCAAATATTACGACAGAAAATAGCAAAAAAGGAAAAAAAACAACAAACACATGCGGGAGTTGTAGCACATGAAAATTTTCATTAGCTCTGCTGTGCTACCGCTCCCAATTTTTTGCTACCGCTACGCCAGAGCATAGCGCAGAATTTAATTTTTTGCTTCCGCTCCAGCTATAATTTTTTACCTAACAGAACTCGGAGCAGAGTAGAGCACATACTTTACATCAGAGATAAAGAGATTTTTAACTTCTCTCTCACTGGAAGTGAGAGAGCAATTGCTAAACGTCAAAACCACCTAAACTTTGACAGTTGATCGAGTTCAGGAGGTTTTGACGTTTAGCAATTGGAAAAGAGGGACGACCAGATTAAAATCCCGCCAAATTAATATTCGAATGGAGACATTTTTCATTTTTTGTCTCCATTTGTAACGGCCATTAGTTCGAAGAATAGCGAAAGAGAAACAGCACGTAATTTGGAAGATGTGAGTATATTTTAACTTTTATTAAATAAATTTGCATTTATTTAATACTTTTTATTTTATTTTACAGATAAAATGCCGAAAACAACCAGCAGTTGGAGGAAATGTATTGTTGGCTGCAACGAGGGAGGAAGAACTTTTAGTTTTCCAAACAGTGGAACGGATCTCGAACGGTGAGTGAAAAACATCAAATAGTGCAAAAAGTGTTTGTGAATTTGTGAAAAATTTCGATGAAATAAGTGTTTCGATTGTGCAATGAAAATAGTAATTTTGGATTGGATTGAATTTCCATGTGTTTTTAAAAGCGATGTGCTGAACAAGTAGAGCGCGACAGACTGCAAGCGACATCTGTCAAATATTAAAATACACACGTTCTTATGGACACAGTTAACTTAACTAAATAAATTATTTAAAGTAACGATTTATCTTTGAATATTTATGATATTTATAAAAAAAATCGTACTTTAAAATATTCATTATATATGCACTTTATGCACTATTATTATTATTATTATAGATATTTTATGATTATATATAACATTTTGTATTTTCTTTTAATAGGCGTAAATGTTGGCTCAAACATATTTTTTGCGTGTGAGCGGCATTTTTCTGAAGAAATGCGTAACGCAAAAAAATTGCGTCCGAGAGCCGTTCCGGATATAAATTTAATTATTGAGCCAATGTTTAACGCCCCAAATTCTTTTTTTGAAAACCCAATTGAAATGGGCGTTGAAGATTTTTTTCCCCAAATGGAAGGATCTGCCTCAAATGCAAACGGTGCATCGTGGCAGCTGCTTCCGATTTTAGAAAGGGAAGACCGCGATAATATTTTAGAGCCTCTGCCACTTCTTGAGGAGGAACTACCAAATAGTAATGAAAAAGCCGCGCAAACAGGTAGGGGTCTGACAGCAGGGACAGACAGAAAAAAAAATTGAGGGAAGAGAACAGGATTTTAAAAATAAAATTAGATGAAAAAGAACAGGAGAATAGGAGTTTAAAAGCTCAGTTGGTCCAAATGGCAACTGAATTAGAAAGATGTAGGGAAATGTTAAGAAGTAGTTCATTTAGGGAAAAGTCAGATCCTCTTGAGATAGTTTGCAGCAAAGTTCCTCCTCAGTTAGGAGCTTGTATTAGGAGTAGTTTTATTAATAGTAATCGCCAAAGTCAAGGTCGGCGATATGATAGTTTTTTTAAAACTTTAGCTTTAGGTGTATTTTTTTTTGTCGCCAATTGCTTACCGTTACCTAAAGCATCAACTTAGTTTTCCCTCGGAAATTACGTTACATAATTTTGTCGCAGTTTGGCCTCGTTTCCCAGGTTGCACCCAAAGCAGCATAAAGTCTTTACAAGTTAGGAGTAAGGGATTTTCTTTCGAACAAAAGTTCATATCAGTTTCTTGTGATGAAATGTCACTGAAATGTCATTTGCAGTATGATAGGAAATTTGATAGGGTGATAGCTCTGGAAGATTATGGCGAAAATCGCACATCTAGAATAGCCACAACTGCAATGACGATAATGGTGCAAGGTATAGGTGGGGAACCTTGGCCCACCCGTTAGCTCCTTTTCTTTATTAGAGGCTCATGTAAAGGGGATGTCCTCAAGAAATATATTCTTGAAGCCATTACCCAACTTCAAAATATAGGGCTAGTTCCTTGCCATTTTGTTTGTGACCAGGGTACCAATTTTCAAAATTTTGCCAATTTGTTAAGTGTTTCAATGTCACGGCCTTTTTTCAACGTTAATGGTACCTTTCAAAAAATGAAAGTTATATTCGCGTCTCAAGTGTTAAGTAATACGGTCGCTTCAGGTATGCTTTCTCTTTACAGCTCGGGAGCCTTAAGCTCAAATAGTATGAGCTTTATTAATACCACGGATTTCGTTTCTTTTTTCAATAAATTATTCGATATTTTTAATAGTAGTTTCACTGAGGCCATTGTACCCACTAAAAAAGTTTTTATAAGTTCCCCAGAGCAAAATCAGTTTTTAGATGAGGCAGAAAAAGTTTTAAAAACAATTCGGGTCGTAGATGAGTTAGGAAACAACACAACAAATAATTTCAATTTTATTAAGGGGTGGTTAATTAATATTAATAGTTTAAGACGATTGTGGCGATTGCTGTCACACTCAGGATTTCCTTCCCTTAAGACAAGACGACTATGTCAGGACAGCTTAGAGCATTTTTTTGGTCAGATTAGAAGTAGGGGAGGTACTAGAGTTACACCTTTCATGTTCTCTAGTTCATTTAGGAAGTCGTGGGGGTTTACGTTACGTAAATATCGTAACAAAAGGTAACTGTGAGCTGTCTTTAGAACCCGAAGCCACAGTTATTTCAGAACATAGCCATAATGTTCTTCTTAATGTGTGCAATGATTCCATTTTAAGTGACCTTTCTTGGCAGGATTTCCAGGGTTTACCACGGCCCGAACACTCCATTGTTAGATCCATTACTTTAGATAGTAGTTTAGAAATTAACTTTTTAAAGGAAAATTCTTTTAATTATTTTTACGGCTACCTTTATTTGAAAAATTTTTAAAATGCACACATGCCTCCTGCCATTACCTTATTTAGGAGATGAAATTCCTTCTGATGAATTCATCTTCATACACCAAAACCAGATCGATAAATGCAACTTAGTGAAGCCGCCTCAAGAATTTGTTGCATTTATTAATAATTTAGAAATAAAATTTGTTGAGGAATTTGACAGAAATTGTCATAAAATAGGATTAGTTCAGTTCTTCCATTTTTGGCAACAAAAAGTTTGTTAGCATCTTAGTTGACATGTGGTTTCAACAAGATGGCGCTACATGCCACACAGCTCGCGATTCTATGGCCATTTTGAGGGAAAACTTCGGAGAACAATTCATCTCAAGAAATGGACCCGTAAGTTGGCCACCAAGATCATGCGGTTTAACGCCTTTAGACTATTTTTTGTGGGGCTACGTCAAGTCTAAAGTCTACAGAAATAAGCCAGCAACTATTCCAGCTTTGGAAGACAACATTTCCGAAGAAATTCGGGCTATTCCGGCCGAAATGCTCGAAAAGTTGCCCAAAATTGGACTTTCGAATGGACCACCTAAGACGCAGCCGCGGTCAACATTTAAATGAAATTATCTTCAAAAAGTAAATGTCATGAACCAATCTAACGTTTCAAATAAAGAACCGATGAGATTTTGCAAATTTTATGCGTTTTTTTTTTTTAAAAAGTTATCAAGCTCTTAAAAAATCACCCGATATTATATAACAAGTAGAGAAGGGCTAAGTAAGTAACTGAACATTTTATAGTCAAAAAAATCTTGTCCCCTTAATTTCATTAAAATATCACACATTTTGACCGGCTTAATCGGTTTAAGGCAGCTGAAATGTCGAAAATAAATACACTCAGTCCTTTTTTGCGCGATTTTTGGTTCTGCCACTAATCGCGTAAAAAAAAATCGCGTAAAAATGGTTTGTTTTCCAATATTAACTGACGAATTGGTTCCGAATATAAAAAAATATCGCGTATAACAAAATATACGCGCAAAAAATATTCAAAAACAATACAATAAGTTTCAAATTTCAGACTTATGATTTATTCATTCATAACAAAATAAAAAATACAAAACAAAAACCATACATAAAAGAGAAGAAAATAGAAAATAGGTAGATTTATTGAAAAAAAAGTTGAATGCTGTTTAATCACTGTCATTATCCGTAGTGGAAATTATTCTTAGCCGCTTATTTTGATGGCCGGCACACTGATATCACTAGAATTTTATCAGAGATAATATGATAAGAACTATGGATTGATGTTCTGATTGACTTAGCATCTCCGACTGAGTTTGCACCATAAATTCAGTTAATTTTGTTTGAATGCTTCTTTTTGGACCCAATAAATTCCGATGTAGTTCTTTATATCTTAACATGCAGAGACTCAATTCTTTTTGAAAAATTCGTGCACGTTCGGCATCAGTATCATTTGCTACAAAATAATTTTCCAATTCTGCTGCAAGTTTAAGACCAAGCAAAAACGAAGAAAAGCAATCGCGTTAAAGTGAGAAATTCGAGGAATTTGCGCTGCAAAAATAACCGCGTTAAAGTGAAATAGCGTAAAAAGAGATCGCGTAAAAAAAGGACTGAGTGTATATATGGTAAGGTATGCTGTGAGCAGATTGCACTAACTTTTCACATTGCCAGGGTATACTTGAGAACATATTTACAAGCAAGTAAATGTGATATATATGTATATACTACTAGAGAATTCGTCCGCCGGTTTCTGTGGCTATGGTATACAGATGACAGAAAGGAAGGGGGAGATGGGGACCAGTATTTTTTGCAATTCTCAGCGGTCATCATCAATTGAAGAATTAAATGTTTTAAGTCAGGATACTTTACCCAGTTATCATATCGTAAAGATGAAAACGTTATTTCCCGCATAAGAATACAAAGGATTGAAGTCGAAGTCTTACCGGTTCCACACAAAACGTCCGAGAAAAAACTCTGCCTTGTTTATTAGCAACAATCTAAATATGTAATCTATATAGATATTTTAGATTCGGTCATGCGATGATATACATTAAATACTATTACTTATACAATTAACAATATCAATACAGCTAAAATATTATTTATGACTAAATGATTGAAATGTCTATATAACCCAATGTTGTTCTTTAAAAGCCGATCACAATTCTATTTTGGAAATTAATTGCTTGTGACTTATTTATCCCTCTGTTAGTAGTTATTACCGGTTTTTGCCCATTTTTATAGTATACGTAAGTTGCCATTTATATTGTCAGTTTCCATATCGCAACACAATGGTCGCCAAATCAAGAAAAATAAAGGGCATTTCGGTATGAAAGTATTTCTTTTCAGATAGCTTGGGTGGTTTGTTTTTGCTGTTATAAGAAAAACACGCTCTCTCATTTTTATTAAGCTATTTTTTTATATAAATGTTGGAGAGAACGAAGCAATTTAATTGCAACCCTTCGAAGAATCCATAGCACTGTAACTTAAGTTAAGCTGTCATATAATATCTGTAACTAATCTCACTCACTTCCGTTTAATTGAATAAAATAAACGCATGTAAAACAACAGGCTATGGGCCCAGGTCATAATTTTTTTAAATTAAAGTTATACTTTATCGTCTGCATTGACTAAAAAGTTTCGTACATCATCAACTGAATTATATATGGTGATAGTAACATAAATGGCGAGCTCAACTGTGAGGATTGATCCGCTAAACGCGGATAACTACGATACATGGAAGTTGCACATGCGTGCAATTCTTGTGAAAGTTGACTTATCGGGCTACGCATCTGGAGCTATACCTTGTCCAAACGACAATAACGCAGCGAAGTGGATACATTACGATCAGAAGGCCTGTGCGGATATAATGCTTTCAATTACATCATCAGAATTGGGTCTGATAACTGAATGCGTAACTTCACACGAAATGTGGAAAAAGTTAGAGTCTACTTTCCAGTCAAAGGGTCCTGCGCGAAAAGCCACCCTACTGAAACGCATTGCACTCGCCCGCATGAAGGAGGGCAATAACGTTCGCGAACATCTAAACGAATTTTTCCATACAGTCAACAAATTGAAGGAAATAAATGTTACTGTTGGGGATGATTTATTAACTATTCTGCTTCTTTATAGTTTACCAGATTCGTTTGAGACGTTCCAAAGTGCACTGGAAACTCGAGATGAACTCCCCAAGCCAGATATTTTAAGAGTTAAAATACTGGCAGAAGAACAGTCCAGGCAAGCAAAAGAAGCAGCAGCAGAGCATAACGTGTTAGTTGCTCAACGAAGAACAAACATCAGATACACAAATGATGTATCACAACAAAACAACACTAAAAATCACAACAAAAAGTCAAGTTGGTCACATATCACCAAATTGTCAATCAAAACAAAAGGTAAAAAACTACAACACAACTACAGGAACGAAAAAGGAGAACTTCGAAAAATCCATGTTATTCGAATCAGCATGTACAATAACAAACGCCGACGAATATTGGTGCTTAGACAGCGGCTGTTCATCACATATGAGTGCGAAAAAGAGCGAATTCAATAACTTTAGAGAGATGAGCACGACTCTCAGCTTAGCAAACAACAACACGGCTAAAATCACGAGTATAGGTAACGTTAAAATTATTATCACCGAAAATAATAGCGAAGAGCGAATTAATTTCGAAAATGTATTGTACGTTAAAGATTTAAGAACGAATTTACTCTCCGTTTCGAAACTTACGAATAAGGGGTATGAAGTAATTTTTCGGCGAAATAAAGCTGTCATTTCAAAGAATGGGGAAACTATTCTGACAGCGATAAGAATCGGTGATTTGTACTATGTTAAAGGTTTTGAACAATCTGCGAGGTTTTCGCAAATGAAGCCAAACAGCATAAATACATGGCACATACAAATGGGCCATCTAAACAAAAAGGATTTAAAACGCGCAATTGGTATGGTACACGGTATTAATTTTCATACAAATGAAAAACTGCAAACTTGCGAAATCTGTTTAAGTGAAAAACAAACACGAGAAAGAGGCAAAGCAGAGGGACCAACGTACAACCGAGTTACTAGAGATTGTACACAGCGACGTTTGCGGTCCAATGAAGGTTTGCTCACATTCGGGTGCAAAGTACTTCGTGACATTCATTGACGATTTTTCGAGATATTCCGAGGTTTATTTCATGAAAAATAAGTCAGAAGTTTTAGAAAAATTTAAAATATTAAAGAATATGGAGGAAACGTATACAGGGAAGAAAGTTAAAACACTACAGACAGACAATGGGTTGGAGTATATGAGTAGCGAATTTCAAAACTATTTAAGTGAATGTGGAATTAAGCGGCTTTTGAGCGCTCCTTATACACCACAGCAAAATGGCATAGCTGAAAGAAAAAATAGAACTCTTTTAGAAATATCTAGATGCATTTTAACACAAGCAAGATTAAAAACGCTATTTTGGGCAGAAGCTGTAAACATAGCCAACCATATTCGAAATAGGTGTCCCACAAAAGTCCTAGAAGATGAAGTGCCTATCAAGATGTGGTCAGGTAAAACTACCACAGTCATTCACTTGAGACCATTTGGTTTAAAATTTTACGTTTTAATCAAAGATAAGTCCAATGGCAAATTTGATCCCAGGTCTGAAGAATGTATACTAGTAGGGGAAGGTGAGGAATGTTTTAATTTCGGTTAAAAAGTCACATAAAAGTTATTTTTTGTGAAAATTCCAAAGCATGGATTTGTAGTGCGAGTCGTAACCTTCCGTTTGATAACATTGGTTTGATAAAATTCTACAAAAATTTAAAAGTTATAGCCATTGGCGCAAATAACCTGATTTTGCGATTTTGGGAATGTTGGGCCAGTGATTTAAATCGATTAAAACATGATTGTTACCGATGAAAAACGTTTATTTATCAATGGAAATGAAAGAGAGATTCATAAATAATAAGAAAAACAGGAATTGGCGAAAAAAATTATTCCGACTCGCTCGGGTTCGGTCCGGTACATTTCAAGTGAACCCCTCGATCACAAACGATGCAATGGGCCGTGTTTTGACGATTCTCGTGCTTCGGCATCTTTTTCTTGCAAATCGTGCAAAAATCGAAGTCCTCTTCGATGTCGGTTTCGGTCGGAGACGGGCTTCTCTTCCGTGGCGTCTTCGATTTGCCACGGCCTTTTTGCTTCTTGGCTGCTAGCTCATCGGCTGCCTTCGTCACGCAGATCTGCGACAACCTCAGGCGATGTCAAAATCGTTGACTCCATTGTCTTGCGGCCACGTTTTGATTTCGGCGCAGGTGTGCCCAATTTCAACGGGCCAACCGATTTCAATGCATCACGGAGCTGTGGAGCCGAAATAAGAGACAACGACGATGATGCAGCACCACTTGTTGAAGCTGGGGCACTTATCGATGCCTCCGACGTTGACACCTCCTCATTCGCAGCAGTCACAATGGCATCACCAGAGGCAAGAACTCGACGTTGATTGTCGGCGTCTTTCTCTTCAACGACAAAGTCAACTTCAGTGAAAATTTGCGGGTTTAACGGGTAGATGCCAGTTGTTCGGAAGCCGGATTTGATGGTTTTCGGCGTTAACATAACATCGAGGCACTGATCGACAAGGAGCGGCACATGATGCAGATTGAAAGTGACACCAATGTTGGACTTTTTCCATGCATCATGCCTCACGGTCATCATGCCTTTAAATGGTGCAAATACCGCAACATCTAGCGGCTGCATTTTGCGCGTGCATTTCGGCGGAAAAGACAGCAACGTGATGCCATAATCCAACGCCAAATCTATCGCCTCGATCGATAAATGCGAACCGTGGTTGTCCAGCAGCAACATGGTTGGCGAATCGGCATTAGCACCGGTGTGCTTGATGAAATGACGCATGAATTGAGGGAATACGTCAGAGTTCATGTAACCAGAACCGTTCGCCCACACCAGCAGCGCCGCTGACTCGCATGAGTCACTAAAAATCTCTATCACTGGGTGATCTCGGGGAAAGAGGAAGGAATGGCGGTATAGACTGGCTTCTAGCACTGACAATGAAGCCAAAGCCAGAGACACATTGGTGCCTTTTTCGGCGAGATGTTGATGAGCCGACCTGCTTTTGTCCTTTGCGCGCGATGGTTTTGACAGGTCCGGGTTGGCACGGTCGGGCACCCGGTTTCATCCATGTTCCATATTCGGTGAGGTTCAAACGGCGTCTTACCGAGAACGGATGAAAGGTTGGCAAAGGAATGCATCGACATTCTCTTTGTTGAATCGCTTCGCACGGCTCGGCTTACTTGCTCTGGTGTTCGCAGTGACAAATTTTTGTGGCGTTTCATGAACGCCAACTGCCAAATTCGCTTACTCTTCCTGTTGATTGTCGTTCCATGGATCGGATGCGACGCGCCAACTTCCCGAGCAAATTCATACGCGAGCTTACGAAGCTCCATCAAACTAATTCCATAGTTGATGTCGCTGGCCTGGACAATGTAGCTTATCAGCGCCTTCTCTTATTCGATGTTGAAGATCTGAAATAAAAAAAAAATTATTTATTATTCGATGAAAGAAAAAGAAAGAAACCAGCAGAACTCACTGTTTTTGTGCCCATCGTCGTGCTTTCAGCCAGCAAATTCTTCATTACATCGGCATTGGCAGTAGTAACGTCGATGCTTGCACCATCAAATGCTGCAATATAACGCATCAGGTTGGTCCTCGGAATTTTGTGTGCCGTCGCAGATTGTCGAACGCTGTTGTGATGTATTTTCACCGACTTGATCACCTCCAAAATGTTGTCGAAATCAACAATTTTCTCTTGTTTGGGATAGTACCGCAGCATAATGACTAAAAAAAATTTTTCGGAGCACGAAACTATCAGGAAATGTTGAAAAACTATTGTGTTGTTGAAATTCTGCACAAAAAATCACTTATACACGTCAAATATATGAAGTTAGCATGTCAAATGTAAAAAACTATGTAGCCCGACATACGCTCATATTTGCAAAATGGCGGTGGATAATGAACACAATGTAAATTCGTGCAAAATTTCTTTTGTGTGTCGAAGGCTAAAGGCTCAACTAATATTATAAACATATTTACCTGGATGAATTTATTGGAAAATGTGAAAAAAATCAACTGTACACAGAGTTGAAAAAAAACTTTCGGAGTGTCGAATTTATTTTTGTTGTCGCAGAGAGGTTATAACACGTGTTCACAGCTCGAGTGCTATATAGAAACTGAGCTTAGTATGAGACGAGCCGATGACAGTTGGTTGCAGCTGTCAACCTATCCTAGGGAAAAAAATATCGCGCTGACCCGGGATTCCCCCCGGGCCCAACATTCCCCTAGGTTATTCGAATGAAGCTAAAGCTTATCGATTGTGGTCTCCTCAAAAGAAGAGGGTTGTAGTCAGTCGAGATGTCAAATTTTTAGATGAAACATTTGATAGAAATGATGATAAATACCATGAAGATGGATCAGTGGAGATAGATTTCGATATAAGAAAGACAAAAGTATAGTTGAATCTGAGGGGTCTTCAAGCGAAAATGAAAATGAAAACTTAAATACTGAATCAATCGTTCCGAAAAGGGGCAAAGGTAGACCAAAGTTAATTCGAAGTGGAACCCGTGGACGGCCCAAGAAGTCATTTCAAGAAGTCCCAACTAAGAGAACTGATAATGAATCTGAATCTAACGTAGGTTCTGAAGAATGTGAATATGCAAATATATCACTAGAAAATGATCCAACTACTTTTCAAGAAGCTATAAACAGTGAAGAATTGAATGTGTGGCTGCGTGCCATTGAAAACGAATATATGGTTCAAATTTCAAACAAAACATGAGACATAGTAGAACGACCCGTAGGACGAAAAGTTATTGGAAATCGTTTTGTGTTTCGTACAAAAGAAGGCAATGTTAAAAAAGCACGCCTAGTAGCAAAAGGGAGCTCGCAACGTCCAGAGGAGGATTTCAATATCACTTATTCCCCAGTTACGAGATTGACATCGATCAGAATGATGGCTGGATATTGAAT
>NW_024395972.1:0-137453 GCF_016617805.1 Bactrocera tryoni | reverse complement strand
TTCTTCTTAATTGGCGTAGACACCGCTTACGCGATTATAGCCGAGTTAACAACAGCGCGCCAGTCGTTTCTTCTTTTCGCTACGTGGCGCTAATTGGATATTCCAAGCGAAGCCAGGTCCTTCTCCATTTGGTCCTTGGCCCAACGGAGTGGAGTCTTCCTTTCCTCTGCTTCCCCGGCGAGCTTCCGTCGAATATTTTCCAGAGCTGGAGTGTTTTCGTCCATCGGACAACATGACCTAGCCAGCGTAGCCGCTGTCTTTTAATTCGCTGAACTATGTCAATGTCGTCGTATATCTCGTACAGCTCATCGTTCCATCGAATGCGATATTAGCCGTGGCCAATGGGCAAAGGACCATAAATCTTTCGCAGAATTTTTCTCTCGAAAACTCGTAACGTCGACTCATCGGTTGTTGTCATCGCCCAAGCCTCTTATAGAGTTTAGCTTTTGTTCGTCGAGAAAGGACTTTACTTTTCAATTGCCTACTCAGTCCGAAGTACCACCTGTTGGCAAGAGCAATCCTGCGTTGGATTTCCAGGCTGACATTGTTGGTGGTGTTAATGCTGGTTCCTAAATAGACGAAATTATTTACAACTTCAAAGTTATGACTGTCAACAGTGAAGTGAGGGCCAAGTCGCGAGTGCGACGACTGTTTGTTTGATGACAGGAGATATTTCGTTTTGCCCTCAAGCCTCGGATGAGAGATCGCGGGTGTTGAGGCCGATGATATCAATATCATCGGCATACGCCAGCAGCTGTACACTCTTATAGAAGATGGTACCTTCTCTATTTAGTTCTGCAGCGCGAACTATTTTCTCCAGAAGCAGGTTGAAGAAGTCACACGATAGGGAGTTGCCTTGTCTGAAACCTCGTTTGACGGAGCTTTTGGTGTTACTCAACGTCAATTTACACAGCCGTATTAGTTTTGCGGGGTTGCCAAATTCAGATATCGCGGCATAAAGGCAGCTCCTTTTCGTGCTGTCGAAAGCAGCTTTGAAGTCGACGAAGAGGTGGCGTGTGTCGGTTCTTCTTTCACGGGTCTTTTCCAAGACTTGGCGCATGGTGAATATCTGGTCGGTTGTTGATTTTCCAGGACTGAAGCCACACTGATAAGGTCCAGTCAGTTTGTTGACGCTGGGCTTTAATCTTTCACACAATACGCTCGATAGAACCTTATATGCGATGTTGAGGAGGCTAATCCCACGGTAGTTGGCGCAGATTGTGGGGTCTCCTTTTTTATGGATTGGGCATAGCACACATAAATTCCAATCTTGGGCATGCTTTCGTCCAACCATGTTTTGCAAAGAAGCTGATGCATGCTCCTTATCAGTTCTTCGCCGCCGTGTTTGAATAGCTCGGCCGGCAATCCGTCGGCCCCTGTCGCTTTGTTGTTCTTTAGGCGGGCAATTGCTATTTGAACTTCTTCATGGTCGGGTAATGGAACGTCTGCTCCAGCGTCATTGATTGGAGAATCGAGTTCGCCTTCTCCTGGCGTTATGCGTTCACTGTCATTCAGCAGGCTGGAGAAGAGTTCCCTCTATAATTTAAGTATGCTTTGGGCATCGGTCACTAGATCACCTTTGGGGGTTCTACAAGAGTATGCTCCGGTCTTGAAACCATCTGTAAGCCGCCGCATTTTTTCGTAGAATTTTCGAGCATTACCCCTGTCGGCCAGCTTATCAAGCTCATCATATTTACGCATTTCGGCCTCTTTCTATTTTTGTCTGCAAATGCGTCTCGCTTCCCTCTTCAACTCTCGGTATCTATCCCTTCCCGCACGTGTTGTGGTCGATTGTAAAGTTGCGATGTAGGAAGTCTGTTTTCTCTCCGATGTGACACGGCGCTCCTCATCATTCCAGCTGTTCTTTTGAATTTTCCTAAAACCAATAGTTTCTGTTGCAGCTGTACGTAAGGAGTTTGAAATGCCGTCCCACAGTTCCATTATACCTAGTTTTTGACGAGTGATCTCAGAGAACAGGAGTGCAAGTCGAGTAGAAAACCGTTCGGCTATCTCTTGTAATTGCAGCTTCTCCACGTCGAACCTTCCTTGTGTTTGTTGACGTGTGTTTTTTGCTGCACAGAGGCGGGTGCGAATATTGGCTGCAAGAAGATAGTGGTTCGAGTCAATGTTAGGACCTCGGAGCGCACGCACATCAAAAACACTGGAGACGTGTCTTCCGTCTATCACAACATGATCGATCTGATTGGTAGTTTTTCGATCCGGAGCTAGCCAGGTAGCTTGATGAATCTTTTTATGCTGGAATGTAGTACTACAGATAACCATATTCCGGGCCCCGCGAAGTCGATTAGCCTCAACCCATTTGGGGATGTTTCCTCGTGGAGGCTGGGTTTACCGACCGTAGTGCCAAATATACCTTCTTTGCCCACGCTGGCGTTAAAATCGCCAAGCACGATTTTGACATCGTGGCGGGGCAGCTCTCATAAGCGCGCTCATAGAAGGCATCTTTGTGTCATATCGGCCTTCTCTTCCGTCGGGGCGTGGGCGCAAACCGGCGATATGTTGTAGAACCTCGCTTTGATGCGGATTGTGGCTAGACGTTCATTCACCGAAGTGAATGATAGTATTCGGCGACGGAGTCTCTCTCCTACCATTAATCCAACACCAAACTTTCGCTCCTTTATATGGCCACTCTAGTAAATGCCAGAAGGACATACTCGTCTCAGTCCTTGCCCCGTCCATCGCATTTCTTGAACGGTGGTGATGTTAGCCTTTATTTTCGCGAGGACATCAACCAGCTGGGAAACGGCACCTTCCCAATTAAGGGTCCGGACATTCCAGGTGCATGCCCTCAAATCGTAGTCCTTATTTCATTTGCCATGGTCGTCATCAAAAGGGGGGTCTCTCATCCGAGGCTTGTTGTTTCCTTCCATTGGGGCTCCAGGTGCATGCCCTCAAATCGCAGTCCTTATTTCGTTTGCCATGGTCGTCATCAAAAGGGGGGTCTCTCATTCGAGGCTTGTTGCTTCCTTTCATTGGGGCTGTTTTTTTACGTGGCGGGTCCCAAACCTAGCGCACAAACCTATGTAGGGGATGTTTCTCACATTAGCTCGCCTTCGAACGGATGTTCTTAGGCTATCCAGAGGATACTTGGTCAAAGACCGGTGAGGTGCTTGAGCCATGTGTAAAAGAATCGTTTCTGGCCACTCCCAAGTGACTGGCGATCAGAGAACTTTCCTCACTTGCGTGAACTTCTACACATGACTCCATCCTCCGGGAAGCAGGGAATATTGAAGAAAAATAAGTTCTTTGATATTTCACTTTTAATATTTTTTTTTAATAATACTAATAAATATTTTTGTATTATATTTCTTACTAATAGAAATTAAATTTATCACAACAATATAAGTACATATACATACATCTTCTATCATATTAATCTTATGTATCTGCACATGCTTATATGAATGTACATACATATGTATACGCATGTGCGCGTTCGGAAATTCAAATAATGGTGTTATCACTTATCAATATATTACATGTGCGCGCATTGATCTGCATGTTCATACATTCATATATACTTATATGTACATATGTAATATATATTTGCATACACTTCCGAACAAATAATGCACAAGCGTTTGTATGCCACAGACATATGCGTACACATGTGTATAAGACACCAACAAAAAATTGAAGCATTGTTCTACAAAAACAACAATTGTCTAAATAGCAGAAGCATCAAAAGTCAATATGGCAGCCGAATTGGCGAAGCCCAAATGTAGTAAATTTTACAACAAAAACGTTTTCATTCATAAACGCAGGCGCAAATTCTACAAGCGACCTCGCTTCATTCATAAAAACAGACGCCGTAACATCTCCCCGAGCATGCCTTTGCCACCAAGCGTCTTTTTGCGACAATAGCAAAAACTAAAAATCATAAATTGAACAACTTTCTGATGTTTCTTCACAGAAAGAAGTGAGAAAAGTGGCAACATAGCTCTCGTCGATTTATAATATTTGTCAATTCTAAAATATTTTTCCGTGGCTGGCAAAAATCTGCGTCGATATGTATGCACGCTCATACATATGCATACATATATACGCTGGCTTGTTGGCGAAGCTGTTACAGCGGCAAGGGAAGCGGTGACAATCGGCGTCCATTTCTTTATTTTTTTCGGCACAGCTTGGATTTTCTACCAACAACACAATGTTGTGACGCTTTGTCGTCGCGTCAGTGCTTCGACAAAAGCATATTTCTATACTTAAACAAAATTATTTCAACCACTGTATATTTCTTTCATGCATAACTAAACCATAATTAGGACAACGTAATACAAGTGTCAATGGTCGTGTTGGTGGTAAGCGCTTGAAAAGTCAAGATGAGTACACAGGTTCGAATCTCGACAGAATTTATTTTTAATTTTTGCCTTTTATTCTTCCATGAGAATAAATTCTAAAATAAGAATTTTTCATTCTTTTGTCATTTTTGTTGAGCTGCCGGCACTGTTGCAACATTTCTTCTAAGCAGTTTTGCCATCGTGACGAGAAATAGTTTATGGGCAGCGACGCTTGTGCGGGAAGATGTGTTGATACGTATGTTTTTTCACAGGCGTATGAATATTTGTAAGTATCTACATATGTATGTATTATGCTTCTAAAGCTTGCGTGCGTATGCCATAGAATTGGTACGAATGTGAAGGTCATTAATTTTGTTTTTTAGCAAATGAAAGAAAAGACGTGTTTATATACTTTGGACTACTGTCAAAGCTCTGTCAAACCCGAAGAGACCTGACGACCGAGTTGAAGTTCAATTCAATGGTCAATTCAATTTCCATGCCCTACGAACCCTACTCATCTAACACCCTACTCCCTCTGGTCCGACCCCGTCGAAACAGCACGTTTCTTGGGCCTGCCGTTAGATGATGTCGAAGACAACACAAGTGACCCTAACCATCCTAACGGAGATTAGGTATTCCGTTAAAACAACAACAACGTGTTTATATGAGAATAATTCAGTTCAATTGACACATCTTCTTTTTGTAATATTCGAAATAAATATAACTTTTTTGAAATAATTTAAAAATTAAAAAATAAAATAAAATTATTTTTTATTTAATATTTCAAAAAAATTAAAATTTTTACCATTTTTCTGAAAAAAGTGGTTCATATGATACAAGATAATCACGCATATGTGACTCAGAGAATGCTTCTTTACATTCTTTGTGTGACTTTGTATATTTTTCTTCAAAGTATTTCTCTTTAATCATTCTCGCTTTATTCTCGATTGATTTAGATATTTAGGTTTTAAGTAAAAAGGTTTGCTTTATAAAAGTTTTTATAACAAATAGTCTTACATTGTAGTTTTTAAAACTACCGATTTAAAAAATCTTTAATTATTTTTTTCGATATGCCACGCAAACGGAAATCCAATCTAAGTCGTAGTTCTAGCAGAGCTCGAACTGCAAAAGTTGCTAGAAGCCAAGAATCTGAAGAGCAGGCTCAGACGCGTCAGATGTTAGATTCTCAGCGTCATGCGACTCAAAGAGCTTCTGAGACCTTAGAGCAGAGTCAGGCCCGTCGGGCCTTGGATGCTGAACGCCACGCATCTCAAAGAACTTCTGAGACAGTGGAACGGACTCAGACACGTCGAGTTTTAGGTGCCGAACGTCACGCGCAATTGATTGCGGCAGAGACTGACGAAGATTCACGAAGACGACGTCTTTTAAATGCTGAACGGCAGGCAGAAAGAAGACGTACGTTTTCAATGAGTACGTGGGAGGCATTTAATGGTGCCGCTTTTGAGTATGACCCTTTGATCGACTACGTTAATCACCGATTGTTTATGATTGAGAGAATGGATAAAAAATGCAGATATTGTGAAGCACTGAAATGGAAAGAAGAAACTGCAGATATATGCTGTTCTGGTGGAAAGGTTAAAATTCCATTACTTAGCGGGCCAGAGGAACCTCTTAAATCTTTACTTTTATACGACAGCAACGAATCGCCCCGGCTTTTAAGCAGGATTAGAAAGTATAATTCTTGCTTTCAGATGACATCATTTGGTGTAAATAAAGAGGTCGTAATGCCTGGATTTTCACCTACTTTTACCATCCAAGGACTGGTGTATCACAGGATTGGTTCCTTACTTCCCGCAAATAATGAACAACCAAAGTTTTTGCAACTTTATTTCATGGGCGATGAAGAAAACGAAGCTGATCGCAGGTGTCAAAATATACAAGAAATCGAAAGGGATACTGTTTTAAAAAACCAGAGAATGTTGCATGAACATAATCGCCTTATCAATACTTTCAAACAGCACTAGAAAGAATGCCGGCAGATGATTATAGGTTGGTGATGCACCCTGATCGCACACCAAGTGGGGAACATGAAAGGCGGTATAATGCACCGTTAATAAATGAAGTCGCAGCCATGGTTACAGGCGAACAGTTTGCTTCCCGTGATATAGTTTTACAGGCCTGAGATGACACATTAACCAGGGTGCCTGATACTCATAAATTTTATGATGCATTGCAATATCCTCAAATTAATCCTGTAACAGGTCTTCACTTGCATAACAAAATGGTTTCATGCATGGATTTTTACGCCTACAACATGATGCTACGAGAAAACAACTTTAACATTTTACAAAGATGCAAGCAACTGGCCAATCAGTTTTACGTTGACATGTACGTTAAAGTTGAAAGCGAGAGGTTTCGGTACATATCATTAAATCAAACTAAACTAAGAGCAGAGAATTACATCCATTTTCAAGACGCTGTGGCAAATGACGCTAATTTAAATCCAAATAACTTAGGTCGCATGTTCAGTTTACCGTCTTCATTTGTAAATAGCACGAATACACGAATATACTCAGGACGCGTTTGTTTATGTGCGTAGACATGGTCGCCCTGACTTATTCGTCACCTTTACTTGCAACCCAGCCTGTCCCGTAATAGTCAATGAGTTGATGCCGGGGCAAAGCGCAATAGATAGACATGATGTAGTCGCAAGAGTTTTTATACTAAAAGTTAAAAAACTAATGGATGTGATTAATAATGGCCGAGTGTTCGGAGACGCGCGCTGCTTTATGTACTCTGTCGAATGGCAGAAACATGGACTGCCACATGTCCATATATTATTGTGGTTAAAAGATAAGTTACGACCCGAACAAATAGATAACATAATCAGCGCTGAAATACCGGATCCCAACATTGACAAGACTCTCCATGACATTATTGTAAAAAATAATGAAGGACGGAAAATGCACAAAAAAATGTCCTGGCAAGTTAGTGAAAGAGACCGTTCAGAACTACCACGGATACCCGCAGTATCGTAAAAGAGCGCCAGCAGACGGAGGTCGAAGAGGAACCGTGAAGCTCCGAAAAGGTAGCTACGTTACGGTTGATAATAGTTGGGTAGTCCCCAATTCACCAATTTTATCAAAAATGTTTAACGCCCACATAAATGTTGAGGCATGCAGTTCAGTGAGCGCCATAAAACATATCTGCAAATATATAAACAAGGGTAGTGATCAAGCTATTTTCAATTTAAGAAATACTGATCTTTCGAATCCCGTAGATGAGGTACAAACTTATCAGTCTGGTCGGTATGTCAGCGGCAACGAAGCCGTGTGGCGTCTGTTAGGATTTCCGTTGCACGAAAGGCATCCCACCGTGACACATCTCAGCGTGCATTTAGAAAATGGTGAACGCGTTTATTTTAATGAACACAATTTCCACGAACGAATAACTACTCCGCCAAAAACCACTCTAACTGCTTTTTTTGATCTTTGTATCAGAGATGAGTTTGCAAAAACTCTTCTTTATGTCAAGGTGCCGAGGTATTATACTTCGGATGCAAGAAGGAAAACTTGGAAACGCCGCAGTCAAGGTACTTCTGTTCAGGATTGGCCTGGCGTCAAATCTGGAGATGCTTTCGGACGAGTTTATACAGTTTATATTAGTAACATGGAATATTTTTGTCAACGCATGCTTTTACACCATTTGCGCGGACCTACCTCTTTCAATGATCTAAAAAAAATACAACACACAAGATTATTCTACATTTCGAGAGGCATGTGAGGCAAGAGGATTACTAGAGAATGATAACCATTGGGATGTGACACTGGAAGAAGCTGCTCAATGTAGATCAGCAGGCAAGATGAGAGAGCTATTTGCTGTATTAGTAGCGACATGTGGTCTTTCAAATCCTCAACAATTGTGGGATAAATACAAAAATGATATGACGAACGATATATTGCACAGATTACAAGAGCAAAACCCCAATGTCACATACAGTGATTTAATTTACAATGAGGGTCTGACAAAAATTGAAGACCAGGTTAAAACATTTTCTGGAAAGGATTTATCAGATTATGGAATGAACAGACCACAGAGAACCGAGGAAATCAGTAGCGATTTAATACGGGAACTACATAGATTACGATACTGCTTCCTTACAACAACAGTTAACAGAGTCTGTTCCACGTTTGAACCCAGAACAAAGGTTAGTATTTGACAATGTTGTCAAAAAAATCGAAGATGGCGAAGGGGGTTTGTTATTTTTGCATGCTCTTGGAGGCGCGGGAAATACCTTTCTTTTAAAATTGCTTTTAGCCCAAATCCGAAAAGATAAAGGAATTGCTGTAGCAGTTGCCTCTTCGGGAATAGCCGCCACTCTGCTCAATGTGGTCGGACGGCACATTCGGTGCTTAAGCTGCCATTAAACTTAGCCCATGAAGAAATGCCAGACTGTAATATAAGTAAAAACAGCGAGCGTGGACGTATGTTGCAGCAATGTAAATTATTAGTTTAGGACGAGTGTACCATGTCCCATAAAAGATTAATTGAAGCTTTAGATCGGACTTTGAAAGACATCAAGAGTAATCCAAATATCATGGGGGGATGGTGGTACTTTTACCGGGCGATTTTAGACAGACTTTGCCGGTTATCACTTAAGACACCCCTGCAGATGAAATAAATGCGTTTTTAAAAGCGTCAACGTTATGGATGCACGTAAAAACGTTTAGTCTGTCTACAAATAAGAGAGTACAACTACACAATGATGTACAATCTGGACAATATGCTGCTGCTCTTCTTAAAATTGGAGAAGATCGTAGGGCAAAGGATGGTAATGGCATGATTACATTGGATCGTGAATTCTGCAATGTTGTGCGTAATCCAGATGATGTAAATAACTTCGTCTAAAGCGAACTGCTAACTAATATGAGGAATAGAGAATGGTTATGTGAAAGAGCAATTTTAGCGCCGACGAATGAAATGGTGGGACAGATAAACGAGCAAATTATGTCACGCGTGGGAGGTGATATTGTTGAGTTTTTCTCTGTAGACAGTGTAAGGGATATTGAACAAGTAACATCATACCCTGTAGAATTTCTTAATTCTTTAGAACTGTCGGGAGTACCTTCACACAAACTGAGGCTGAAAATAGGCGTTCCTGTCCTTTTGATGCGGAATTTAGATGCACCAAGACTGTGTAATGGCACACGGTTGCAAGTAACACACCTCGGTCGCAATCTTGTAAAAGCAATCATTATGACTGGAATGGCAAAAGGAGAGAATGTTTTAATCCCCCATATACCCATAATTCCGGCAGATTTGCCATTCCAGTTTAAGAGATTACAGTTTCCGCTGAAAATCGCATTCACTAAGACGATAAATTAAGGTCAGGGGCAAGCATTAAAAGTAGCCGGCATTAATTTAGAAAAGAGTTGTTTTTCTCACAGACAATTATACGTGGCTTGCTCACATGTTTCAAGTCCACGGAATCTCCATGTGTTGGCCAGAGAGGGAAAAGCAAAAAACATAGTTTACAAAAATGTACTACAATAATAAGGCCTCTTATTTTTAGCTTCCTACATTATTATACTACTTACGTTAAGTTAGTACTTCCTACTCAGACGATGTTGAGATGTCACACTGTCTAACATCGGGGGTTGGTAGGTAGGTAGTTAGTAGTATTTTAAACCGATTTACATTATTTACTTTTTATATTTATTAAGGAAACATTCGGAGCTATCCATTATGTGCTTAGGTTGCTTTTGAAGAAATTTTTGATGTGAAGTTGAGAACCGGAACATCGTGATAGTGGACATTGTGTCAGGGGGACTTACAGCCGAGAGAACGAAAACTTATGCGGACGAAGTCGGTGGTAAAAGCTAGAAATGTATATATTTGCGTGCATTCCAGAATTATTGATTGGTCAGTAGAAATGTGTAGTCAATCTCTGATTCATTTCCCAAGATAGAGTTCATATTTGATGTTTATATTTAAATGAATATTGTTTATTTACAAGATGCGTTCCAAAGTAAACAGGACTTTTGAAACTAGCGCCCTCTGGTGGCTGCCATCTACAAGGTCTGTCGCAAAAGAAACAGAACTGTTAAAAAAAACAACAAAAAAATATAATATTTTTCAAAAGTTATACTTTTTTATTCAAAGTAGTTTCCGTGTGCTTCGATGCAGCGTTTAGCCCGGTCAATTAGCATTTCAAATGAGTGTTTAAGGTCATTTTTCGGAAAGCTCTTGAGAATATTGGTATTTTGGATAGCTGAAATGTCCTGAAACCAGTGTCCTCTCATGGGCAAATGAAGTTTTCCAAATAGGTAAAAAATCACAGGGCAAAGCCAGATCAGTTGAGTAGGGTGAGTGATTAATGGTTAACATGGAGGTTTTTGTCAAAAAATCAGTGACAAGCGTCGACCGATGACACGGCGCATTATCGTGCATGACAGGCGCCAGGACCCTTCCTCACGGTATTGCGGTCGAGCACGACGAATGCGTGACAAAAGACGCCATAAATACCTGGTAAAACACAAATATTAATCGTTTGGCCAGGTGAGAAGAGTTCTCGGTGGTAAGGTACACCTCGGAATCGTAAAAACAAGTCAGCATTGTCTTTATATGCATTTGCGCGCATTTTACGATCGATGACCAAAAGCCGTTATCACTTTTTGATCGATAAAGCATCGCATTGCAGCATTCAATTGTCTTAAAATTTTTACGAAATGTCAAGGAGAGATCGAACTTTTTTTTCATATACCCACCAATAGGTGGCGCCGCCAGAAACAGTTATATTTAAAAAGTTCTGTTTCTTTTGCGACAGACCTTTTATTTATATGTCTGCTATCTTTTTCGATTTTCCAGTGAGAATTTCATGACATTTCATCAATTGGAAGTAAAGTTATTGTGTTTTAAGTGTCAGTATGATTGTGTCATCGGTGCAAAAATGAGCTTCGAACAAAGAGCCAACATTAAATTTTGTTTTAAAATTACTAAAACATTTACCGAAACATTTCAATTATTGAAACAAGTTTATGGCGATGATTGCCTATCCCGTAGCAGAGTGCTCGAGTGGTTTCAACGTTTTCAAAGTGGTCGTCGTCGTGAGGACATAAATGACGATCAGCATGTGGGCCAATCAAAATCCGTGATCATCGGAAATTCCGTTGAAACTGTGTGTGAATTCATCAAACATCAGCCGAAATCATCATTGAAATTCATGGAAATGGAATTGAACATCTCCAAAATATCGATTTATCGCATTTTGACCTAACATTAGGGCTTACGAAAGGTGTGTGCACGGTTTGTTCCGCACAAATTGACTGACGACCAAAAATTGCTCAGAATCCAACATTCGAAGGACGCTTGTGACCGATTCTTTGACCAAAAATCACATTTTAAAGATAAACCACTCCTCGTATTCACCTGATATGGCACCGTGCGACTACTTCCTTTTCGGGAAAATTCATGGGGCCATGAAAGGAACGCATTATGCAGACGTAGAGGCCATTCAAAAGGCTTGTACCGGCATACTGGCGACCATACCGCCCAACGAGCTAAAACCCTCGATCGACATGCTTTTGGACCATGCAAAAAGCTGTATTGAAGCAGAATAAAATAAATTGATTTTGCCGAAAAAACCATTTGTTCTGTTGTTTTTAAAGTCCTGTTTACTTTGGATCGTACTTTGTATTATTTTTTGTAGGGTGTTTATATCAATATTTGACTACATGCGATGTTGAGGAGGCTTATCCTATGGTAGTTGGCGCAGGTGATGGGCAGCGTTTGAAAAACTACGCTACTCTCGTAGCATTTCATCTTACTCTTGCTACCGCTCTAACTTTGTCGGGAGCCACAGCATAGCCTCAGCATAACAATGTAAAGTAAGTGCTCTACTCTGCTCCGAGTTTTGTTAGGTAAAAAACTATAGCTGGAGCGGGAGCAGAAAATTAAATTCTGCGCTATGCTCTGCCGTAGCGGTAGCAAAAAATTGGGAGCGGTAGCACAACAGAGCTAATGCAAATTTTCATGTGCTACAGCTCCCGCATGTGCTTGTTGTTTTTTTTTTCTTTTTTGCTATTTTCTGTCATAATATTTGAAATAATTGAATAATTCAAACAAAAAAATGTTATGCAAATCATTCTACGTCATTTACATATTTTTCAAATACCGTATTTTTGTAAAGTTTTATTCCGCTATCATCATTGGTTCCTAATGTACTATATATTATACAGAGAAGGCATCAGATGGAATTCAAAATAGCGTTATATTGGAAGAAGGCGTGGTTGTGAACCGATTTTACCCCTATTTCGTACACGTCATCAGAGTGTTAAGAAAATATAATATACCGAATTTCATTGAAATCGGTCGAGGAGTTCCTGAGATATGGTTTTAGGTCCATAAGTGGGCGACGCCACGCCCATTTTCAATTTAAAAAAGAAAGTCTGGGTGCAGCTCCTTTCTGCCACTTTTTCCGTAAAATTTAGTGTTTCTGACGTTTTTTGTTGGTCGGTTAACGCACTTTTAGTGATTTTCAACATAACATTTGTATGGGAGGTGGGCGTGGTTATTATCCGATTTCTGCCAGTTTTGAACTGTATATGGAAATGCCTGAGGGAAACGACTCTGTAGAGGTTGGTTGACATAGCTATAGTAGTTTCCGAGATATGTACAAAAAACTTAGTAGGGGGCGGGGCCACGCCCACTTTTCCAAAAAAATTACGTCCAAATATGCCCCTCCCTAATGCGATCCTTTGTGCCAAATTTCATTTTAATATCTTTATTTATGGCTTAGTTTTGACACTTTATAGGTTTTCGGTTTTCGCCATTTTGGGGGCGTGGCAGTGGGCCGATTTTGCCCATCTTCGAACTTAACCTTCTTATGGAGCCAAGAAATACGTGTACCAAGTTTCATCATGATATCTCAATTTTTACTCAAGTTACAGCTTGCACGGACGGACGGACGGACAGACGGACGGACGGACAGACAGACATCCAGATTTCAACTCTACTCGTCACCCTGATCACTTTGGTATATATAACCCCATATCTGACTCTTTTAGTTTTAGGACTTACAAACAACCGTTATGTGAACAAAACTATAATACTCTCCTTAGCAACTTGTTGCGAGAGTATAACAAAGGTAATGATGACGGAGGATTAAGTACATATTATTAAGCTTAAAACGGTTTTAACGGAACGTTTTTTGACTTTAGGAGACAGTAAAATTGTTTTGTCGACAACCTTGACGATTTAAAAAAAAATTTGTCTATGCTTTATGTTTTGATTCTGTAAATAATGTATTTCGTGATTTCGATTAGGACAACTGAGACAGAAAGATAAGGAGTAGTTTAAAATTGTGTTGAAAATACATAGCTATAGGTGAGTCGCAATGTAAATCAAATTGTATTTCCATTATATTTACTTTTTATGGAAGTGTGAAAATTAATTGTAAATGACGAAAGGCAAGGTTTCCATTCTCCGAAAAAAAACTTGCTGCATGTGTACGCATAGCAGTTGATGGAACTCATGTAAAGATAATCGCTCCGGCAATAGATAAACATTTTTATTATAACCACAATTAATTCTCGAGTCTGAACGTTATGAAAAATACTTAGGACTTTTCGAAATATTGTCGAAGCTAGAAGGTAAATAGTGACCGAGCATTTAGTAGATATATGACCGCTGGGGCAGAAAGCGAAAACTTCGACGTGCGATTTCTCGGTTTTTCATTTCTACGATTTTTCTTAATTGGCGGGCAGGATAGAAAAAAAAACTAAACGTCGTATGGAATTGGGGGCAAAGTTCATTACGTTTGGCATTAAATTATCTTCAATTTAAATTAAGAAAAGTCAAGTTTGAACATAAAGTAAAAATTTTTTGGTCAAAAACCAATTTTTTAATTTATAAAAAAATGTAGAATTTTACACTTTTTTTGGAATTTTCTTAGTTTAACTAGAAGAAAGGTTATTAACAAATATGAATCTCTTTGAATCTAGAAGTTTAGTTAGAAATTGCGACCTGCATCCTGTCCGCCGTGCAACAAGTGCTAATGCGAGATGTATCGGGCAATTGCTTCCCAAAGGCAGAATATCAAAGATTTCGTATCCAAAAATTTTTCAGATGATGTTTAAATATGTAACTATAAACCCTAGAAATTTCACTTGAATCAATTATTTCTCTCGCTCCCAAAAAAAATCCTGAAACATAAGCGATTTTTTTAAGCCTCTGAAGCAGGCCGCCCCCCCTTATATTATTTTCAACGTACTATATAACATTGTACTAATAAAACAACTACGACAGAACTGAAAATCAGGTATGAATGAGATAAAATGATATGTATTAAGAAATAGTCTTTCCAAATTCATTAAAATTAACTAACAAAAGTTTAAGGCTTATATAAATAATATTGAGTGAAGGTATAACTGACTTTCAATTTGAATGAACTTAAAGTTGTTTTGGCTTAAGGGTTAATCTCTTCCGGCTGGTGTTCTTTGCAAAAATCATTTGTCTATGCTTGGGTTCAACTTTATAATGTTCAAAACTACTCAAACTTTACTTTTGTTAGTGTATTTTGTTTCTTAATTTAGTGCGTCCTCATCACTTATTACGTCAATACTTACAAATTCCATATTTTCTTTTCTGTATTCCCCTAACTTACTCACAAACTGATAGATTTCGACAAATATTTTCGGTTATTACTTCTCGAGGTTTCAATGATTTATGAGCCATTGAATATTTTATCGAGTCGGTAATTGACTTCGATTTCACCAAAAAATTTGTCTTCGATTCGTTTTCGTTTTCGGTTTCGTTTGCAACAATTTTAATGAACCTCAATGTATAGGTGTCACGCGAGTTATCACAAATTAACCTTACGGCCTAATTGCCATCTGCAAATCCTTGCTGAATCTCAGCAAAATCAATTCATTTCTGAAGATATTAAGAATGGTTTATATGAGAGTGATATTAAGAAATTACTTTCAAAATCGCAACAAATCTTCGAACAAAACGATCTAAATCGGATTATTTTAATTATGCTAAATTAAACATTCAATTTGATGCAAAAGTAGAAGGCGTTCATTTAATAGACTTCGTTTAATTAAAATAAGGACGTTACAGTTGCGAGGTTTTATTTGATCCTAAAAAACGGAATAAACTAAATACTACTAGTCAAGTTTTGGACACTAATTATTGTAAAAAGAGCTAAGTGAATTTCGCATATTTTTTCTATAACCTCTTGTTTATTCATTCATATAAGGTAACACAGCACTTGTTACTAATAAGTATCGGCTTACAACTTCCGGCACGTGTGACCGAAATGCACCAGAAAGTGCATGGTTAGCGTCTGCACTACCTGTTGTGCAGAATAAGATTCGTGGAAACGAATCACGCCACGGAATATTATTTTGCTTAGAATTAAGTATAAATATTGTAATTTTGTTAAGCTAAGTTTCAGTTTGAAAACTCAAATAAAGATACGCGGTAACGCTGCCCCAATGCAGCTCCGCTAAAAAACGCGGAGATATTATGAATAAAATTTAAAGCAAAAAAAAAAAAACAAAAAAAACGACATGTGTAACAAATACCAAACAACTAAAGAAAAGAGTGCACAAGTGAAAGAACGAACAAAGCAATAATACAAACCTAACGATGTGTGAAAACTAAAAAATATCGAAAGACTGCTTAAAAAACTAAATCCGCAAACAGTTAAGGAAAAAAACTTAGAATAACAAATTGAAGAGTGTGGCGACTTGCAACCTGCTAAGCGTAAAATACACGCAAGTTCAGGGATACAAATCATTTCAGTTTTAATAAAACAAACAAAATTAATTAACAAACTACAAAAATAATACAGAACACAAATTAATAAAATACAATAACAATAAAAATATAAATAAAAAGCGAGCAATTAATCACGGTTGAAGGCAGCAAGCGGTGTGCGTGAATTAAATATTAATGAAAATATACATGTGTGTGTGCAACAAAATACGCCAAAGAGTAAATTAAATTTATTGCAACAAATTTCGTGGAAGCAAAAATCAACGCATATTGCAGGCAGGGAAAAAAATCGAGGCAGATATTTAATAGGCGAATTGCAGCTCAGTAAGTAGAGATATCGGGCCCGGCAACTAAAAGGAATACTATCGGTGGTAGCAGCGACAACAGAATCCCCAACAATCCTGTAAGTGGAAGCAGCCTTTAGAAACTACTTAGATATTATATTAAGAATATCAATATATTATTATATATACTAAGAATATTAAAAATATACAAAGGCGAACACCAATAATTTAATCCGCCCTCCAATCCTTCCCCCCAATTCGGCACCTAATACCCCTCAGACATCCCAAAATACACAATTGAGCATGGACGACCTGTCCAGGTTCATAGCTAGTATAGCTTCAGATATAGTAAAGACACAGGGACCGCAAGTGGTACATGCGGCATTACACCCAAATGCAATTGCAACCGACATTATGGACCAAACAATAGACATAGAACATAGGAACAACTTAGGCGAATTGGATAGGATACGTGACATCGTAAAATGTCTAAAGGAATACTCCGGCAATCCAGGAGAATTTAACTCATGGAAAAAAATCTTAGATCGGGTTTTAGCTATACATGAACCTCAAAAGGGGACACCGAAGAATTATAGAATTTTAAGCGTAATACGGAACAAAATAATAGGCAATGCCAATGCGGCATTGGAAGCATACTATACGCCATTTGATTGGCAATCAGTTTCGAAATGTCTAATTATGCACTACGGTGACAAACGCGACTTGTCAACATTAGAATATCAAATGACCACATTGGTCCAAGGAAATAGAACATATTCAGATTTTTATCAACAGGTGTATAGCCACCTTTCATTGATACTAAATAAATTAGGTTGTCTCGATATGGGCAACGAATCTCTTCGCATGCTGACACAAGCATATAGAGAAAAAACATTAGATACTTTTATAAGAGGGCTAACGTGGATCTACCTAGACTATTTGGAATATGAGAGCCGGCAGACCTGCCGCAAGTTCTTCATCTCTGTTTAAAACTACAGAACCAAAACTTTCGTAAGAACCATGCGTACAATGGAAGACTAGTACAGCCTCCACCCCTCCAAGAAGGAATTTTCCACAGCCACAAAGGCACCAATTTTACCCCCAGCTAGCGCATTTACCCCAACCACAGCGGACAACATGGCAACCAAGGCAACAACAATATAACAATTTTCACTACGATAATAACTCCTCAAGACCTCCGAAACCGCCGCCACGTCCAGAGCCCATGGACGTCGACCCGAGCATACACTCTCGTCGCGTTAACTATATAAACAGACTCCAAGAAAGTGGGCACTTTGGCAATAGGCCACAAATATTTCCTAATCAACAGCGAAGGAAACAGCAACGAACATTTCACATTGACACAGCTTCACAGGAAGACGGAAAATTTGGTGAAAAAAGCGATATCCATTTTTAGAATAATTAGCTCTTCGCTCCCCTTCTTCGAAGTAATGGCGGAGAGCGGCAGAATTTTGAAATTTTTAGTGGATACAGGTTCCAGTAAAAATTATGTTAAGCCAGAGCTGGCAAAAAAAGAATCCAAAACGACAATCCCTTTTTTGCAAAATATATTGCGGGAAATTTAGAAATCAGAAAACATACTTATGTTCAACTTTTTAACTTTAAAGATAAACTTAAATTCTATCTAATGCTACTTCTCAAAACATTTGACGGTATTCTAGGGAATGATACCCTTCGGGAATTTAAAGCCATTATATACACTGGCGAAACTTACATGACCTTAAGTAACGGCTTTAAAGTTCACCTCAAACAGCTCCCCTCACAGCGAGTGAACGCAATTAATGTAGATGAGGGAAACCTCTCAGAAAATCAAATGAACACGATGGAAAACATCGTAAATAAATACCTAAAGCTTTTTTCTGAACCTGACAAAAAGCTAACCTATACAACAAAAGTTGTCGGACAAATTCGGACAACATCCGATTCCCCTGTTTATACAAAATTCTATCCATATCCTGCAGCATTGAAACAGGAAGTGGAATCTCAGGTAGAAAAGCTTTTAAGCGATGGTATAATTAGACCATCTAGATCACCGTACAACTCCCCAGCGTGGTACTAGGTAATAGCAATTTCTTCTCAGTTCTCGACCTTAAAAGTGGTTTTCACCAGATTCCACTAAAAAAATCTGATATTGAAAAAACTGCTTTCTCTATCAACAATGGGAAATACGAATTTACTCGACTACCATTTGGCCTAAAAAATGCGCCATCTATTTTTCAACGCGCATTAGATGATATATTAAGAGAACACATAGGGAAATGTTGCTACGTTTATATCGATGATGCATCGATGAAACTCTATAAGTCGCTCATAATTCCCGTCCTGCTGTATGGTGCAGAGGCTTGAGCGATGACAACAACCGATGAGTCGACGTTACGAGTTTTCGAGAGAAAAATTCTGCGAAAGATTTATGATCCTTTGCGCGTTGGCCACGGCGAATATCGCATTCGATGGAACGATGAGCTGTACGAGATATACGACGACATCGACATACTTCAGCGAATTAAAAGACAGCGGCTACGCTGGCTAGGTCATGTTGTCCGGATGGATGAAAACACTCCGGATCTGAAAGTATTTCACGCAATACCCGCCGGGGGAAGCAGAGGAAGAGGAAGACCTCCACTCCGTTGGAAGGACCAAGTGAAGAAGGACCTGACTTCGCTTGGAATATCCAATTGGCGCCATGTAGCGAAAGGAAGAAACGACTGGCGCGCTGTTGTTAACTCGGCTATAATCGTGTAAGCGGTGTCTACGCCAATTAAGAAGAAGAAGAAGCATATCGATGATATAATTGTTTTTAGCAAAAGAGAAGAGGAACACTTCGAACATATACATATATAAAGTGTTTAAAACATTAGAAAACGCTAATATGAAAGTGCACTTAGGAAAATGTAAATTCTTCAAAAAAGAACTAAAATTCTTAGGATATGTAATCACACCGGTTGGCACAAGAACCAACCCAAAAAAAGTTGAAGCCATTTCAAACTTTTCACAACCACAAAATTTAAAACAACTTCGCAGCTTCCTCGGCATGTCAGGGTACTACCGGCGTTTTATAAGAGATTGCGCTAAACCTCTAACATCTCTTTTAAGAGGGGAAGACGGTCGTACGTCAAAGAATAAATCTACTCACATAAAAATAAATTTGAATAGAGAAGTGATAAAAGCTTTCATGAAAATAAAAAATTTCCTCACCTCAGAGGATATCATCCTCACGTATCCGGATTACAGGAAAGAATTTGAGCTGACCACAGATGCGTCCAACTTCGCCATAGGCGCAGTATTGTCTCAGTCAGATAGACCAATAGCATTTTTATCTAGGACATTAAGCAAAGCAGAAGAGCACTCTGCCGAAACGAAAAAGAAATGTTAGCCATCATTTGGGCAATGAATTCATTTCGTAATTATCTGTATGGATCGGCCAGAGTAAAAATATTCACCGAGCACCAACTATTAACTTATGCTTTAAGCAACAAGAATGCTAATAGCAAGATGAAACGCTGGAAAGCAATACTAGAAGAATACAGTTGTGAAATGCACTATAAACCAGGTAGAACAAACGTCGTGGCCGACGCACTATCAAGAATTCCACACCAAGAATCAGATTTGCATACGCTATCAATAGCGACAAATTCGGAAGATAGCTCATCCCACAATTTAATATACTGCGTTGAAGCACCAATTAACGCATTTAAAATTCAAATATTTTTAATCATGTTTCCCACCTACCACCGTCATATACATAGTAACCGAACCTGATTACTGCGAACAAAATTTGATTTCTATTTTAAGAAGATATTTAAATCCGTCCGTAATAAACTGCATCAAAACGGAGGAGCACATTATGAGCAAGAAACAAGAAATTTACCCCTTCACTTTGACAAATATAAAATTAGGTTTTCGCAGTTCCAAGTGGAAGACACAACAAAAGAGGAAGAGCAAGAAAATATTATTTTAAATGAACATAAGAGAGCGCATAGAAATTGCAAGGAGAATAAGATACAAATTTTAGAAAAATTATATTTTTCAAGTATGGCGAATAAAATAAATAAGATAATAAAAAAATGCGTTACTTGTAAAGAGAACAAGTACGATCGCCACCCATCAAAGCCGCAGCTACAAACCACACCCATACCTAATTTCCCTGGACAAATAATCCACGTAGATATGTTATTGATAGGCAAAAAGCTAGTTCTGACAGCAATGGACAAATTCTCATAAAATGTATGCTATCGCAAAACCCATTAAATCAAAGGCAACAGAGGATATCAGACAACCTTTAAGGGACCTTCTCTTCTTCCTTGTACCTTAAACATTGGTAATAGATAATGAAAGATCCTTTAACTCAGCGTCCATCAACTTTATGATAGAGAACGAATTTGGCACCAAAATATTTCGAACTTTTGGAACAATCAACCAAAAAATATAACTACAGTATTCATTCAACAACGGGAAAAAACCCATTGAAAACTTCTTTGGAAGACGGGTCAGTAGCGACCACAGGCTAATAGAAGAAGAAAGAAAAGAAACGAAAACAAGAAAGGAAGGGCTAAGTTCGGGTGTCACCGAACATTTTATACTCTCGCACAATAAAGTGATAATCGAGATTTCATTATCCGTCATTTACATATTTTTCAAATACCGTATTTGTGTAAAGTTTTATTCCGCCATCATCATTGGTTCCTAATGTATGTATAGTAGGGGGAAGCATCGAAAGCCGGAGTGCGGAACTTTAATCCGCTAAACCTAACCTACTCCCAACTCATGGCTCTCCCACGGAACCACCGATTAAGTATTACTTCGTGGGAGGGACAGGACATTTAAGTCTCCTCTATTGTGCGGACTGACGGACGCCTAATTTGTTCAAAAAGTTTCAGTTTTGTCATTATGGATGCTGACGCTTCGCTGACAGCTTTCCAATTATCAGTCGACTGACACATGAGTTTCGTAAAGTTATCGACCGTAAAACCACCACCGAGTGTGGTTTTTAGTTTTTCCCTTGTATTTGAAAATCGAGGGCAATAAAATAGTACATGCTCAGAGTCTTCTATATGCTCCGTACATGTCGGACAGTTCGGACTAATGTCATTGTGGAATCTGAAAAGGTAGCTTCTAAAGCACCCATGTCCACTAAGTATTTGAGTCAGATAAAAGTCTAGGTCTCCATGTCGTCTGTCTATCCACGAGTGGATGTCCGGTATCAGTCGGTGGTTCCAACGCGCTTTAGATGAGGAATTCCCCCGCTCCTGCCACAATTTAATGCTTTTGTGCCTCTCCTCTGTCTTTGCCGATACTGTTTGACGCGCTGATAGATGATATAAACGCTCGAGTTCATCTCCATGGATGTCAATGGGCGGCATGCTGGCTAATACTTCAGCAGCGTCGGTTGATATTGTCCGGAAAGCACTTATTACTCGAATTGCAGAAAGCCTATGCACGGCAATTATTTGTTTAGCATACGCTTTTATATCCATTGCCTGTATCCATACTGGTGCTGCGTACAGTATTACGGAGCTCATTGCTTTCGCTAGTAAGAATCGCCGGCTGGAAACGCACACAGCCTGTATTAGTCATCATTCTCGATAGAGCATTGTAAATTTTGTTTTGCTTTACTGGAGGAATACTCCAGGTGTTCTTTAAATTTTAATTTAGAATCTAATATTACTCCCAGATACTTCAGCTGCGGCTGCGAGGTTATCTCGCACTCCCCTATGGTGACCTCTATTTGTTCTTCTACCTTCCTGGTGCTTATGAGCAAAACTTCAGTTTTTGCTCCATGGCCAGTTCCAGACTCATAGAAGAAAGAACCAATGCCGTAGACCATTTAAGCACTCATTGCATTTGTTTCTTAGGTCGGCTAATTGTTTGGCCACTGCTACCACCATGAGATCGTCCGCATACGCTATTAGCTTCACGTCTGTTGGTTGCTGTCTTTTTAGCACCCCGTCATACATGAGGTTCTATAATAGTGGGCCTAACACTGACCCTTGAGGTACTCCACTCGATATAGAGTAACTCTTGGTACCTTCGTCTGTATCAAAAAGCAGCCTTCTGTTTTTAAAATAGCTCAATATAATGTTTATGAGGTATTCAGGGGCGCGTATTTCATCCAGGGCTTTGATTATGTGTGCCCATTTTGCCGAGTTGAACGCATTCTTGACATCCAGGGTAATCAGAGCGCAGTACTTTTTTGTGCCACCTTTCCATCTTTTGCCACTTACTGCAATTTTGCAGTATCAACGACTTCTCGTAGTGCGTCAATCGTGGATCTCTTTTTTATAAAGCCGTATTGTCTCTCTGATAGTCCGCCGGTCTGGATTGCTAACTTCAAACGGTTTCTTATTATATTTTCGTACACTTTACCCATTGTGTCGAGCATACACAGTGGTCGGTACGATGAGGGTTCTTCAGGTGGTTTCTTTGGTTTTGGGAGCAGAACCAATCGCTGTATTTTCCACGCCTCGGGAAACATCTCTTCCTTTATGCACGCGTTGTACATTTTAGCGAATAGTTGAGGCTTTGAGCTTATAGCTTCCTTCAGGGCCCTGTTGGGTATCCCATCCAACCCAGGCGCTTTGGTGTTTTTGATTTTCTTAGCTATGGCCAATAGCTCATCTTCCGTGACAAACGGGGGTGAAACTGCAGCTTAGTTTCGTCGCTTAGCATGGGAAATCTGGTCGTGTCTCGGGAACAATGTTTCGACGACTTTTCCCATAAAAGAGGCATCTTTAGGTTGCTGCTGCTTATTTTTAAATCTCGACATACAGATTTTGTAAGCAGTTCCCCATGGGTCAATGTTTGCATCCTCACAGAGCTTCTCAAAACATGATTTTTTGCTCCGGGTAATTGCCGACTTTAGGAGCTTCTTGTGGCTTTTATATTCATCTCTAAGGCGGTTTTCGTTCGTTTCACTCCGGTTACACTGTAGACGCCGTCTGGCTGAGTGACAAAGCTTTCTCAGCGTGGAAATCTCGTCATTACACCAATACACAGGCCGTCGCTTATTGCGATGTGATATTCTACGCATTGTTGCATCACATGCTGCGACCAGTTCATTTCGCACTGTCGATACCAAGTGGGCGGTGTCGTCACCTGATACTTTTGATGCACTCCATACTAGCTCAAACAAGTCTGGGTCGAACTCCTGTTGCTTCCAGCTTCGCTTTCGGAAAGTGTTTCTGCTAAGAAGTTCGGGCTCTCGGGAGTACGAGATTTGTGCCATAATTGCCATATGATCGCTGTTTGTGTATATGTTTGACACCACCCACTTAATGTGCCTACTAAGCGAAACATTTGCAAGTATAATGTCAATAATAGATCTTTTATTCCCTTTTTGGAACGTATTTTGTGTTCCGGTGTTCACTATTGTTAGGTGCGTTTGACTCAGGTATTCTTGAATTAGCCGCCCTCGATGGTTTGTGCATCTGCTGCCCCATGCAGTTGACCAGGCATTAAAATCACCCGCTATTATAATCGGTGTTTTGCCTCTGGTTTCTAATGAAAGTCTTAAAAGGAAATCTTCGAATTCGGTGATTGCTGCGCTGGGACGAGCATAGCAACTTACAAAATATATCCCATGTATATTGGCCCATGTGAAGCAGTTATAAGCTTCTCTGGAGCAGGTCTTAAAAGGTTGACCTTTGCAGGACCATATTGCTGCTTTGCCAGATTTGTCTGCAATCCATGTGCTTTCCGGACGCTGGGAGTATTGTTCACTTAGTATGGCGACATCAATGTTCTCTTATATGACTGTCTGTTCTAGCAGATCCTGGGCCGCTGCACAATGGTTAACGTTTAACTGTAGTATCCTCATTTACTTAGAGACTTCATCATCTCGAGATACTTTGGGCAAGTCGTGCTCAATACTGAGTGCTCCCCTTTGCAGAGCATGCAGCTCGGGACGTTTGTGCATACCTTCGCTAAATGTCCCGCGGTTCCACAGCGTGTACAATGGGACGATCTGTCTGTCGAGCTGCGGCAATTTCGCGCCATGCGACCCAGGTGGAAACACTTATAGCATCTGGGAACAGGCGAATATTCTCGAAGCCGACAGATCGACCACCCAATCTTTATTTTCCCTATTTTAAGTGCGGCCTTGGCATCTTGAGCACGCAAGCATACAAGTGCTATTTGCGTGCCACTACGCGTTTTTCGCAGACTTTTCACACTCGATATCTCCAGATTTTCGACTCCGCACTCCCTTTTTAGTGCTGCGCAGATTTCTTCAGGAGTTGTAATTTCATCCAGATCTTTACACGTAATCGTGACGTTGTGGGTCTTGGGCTGTATCTTAGCCATTTCGCCAACCACCCCCTCCAGGGCGCTTTGGAAAGATTCGGCTTTCGTCTCTGCACCATTTTTTTGGTTCAATAAGTAAATCTCCTTTTAGCGTTTTACGAATATGGGTTACATTTGAACCCAGTACTTCAAGCCCGCTGTCGCTTTTAATTTTTCGCAGAATATCTGCATATGACGCACCATCCTTCTTTGTTATGATTATGGCATCTGGTTTTGTTCTGATCTTCCTTTCCAAAGGTTTCTTCTTTTTTACAACGTCTACCCATCTTTCACTTGTGTTTAGACTAGTCGTATTTTCTTCTGGGGTTAATTTTGCTGCTCCACTGTACAACAATTGCGGCTTTTCGTTTACATTTTTTAGCTTTTTTGTAGGTGGTTGATAGCCTGTTGCCTCTCGCATTCTTTTAGGGGTATTTGCATCTCTTCCAGTGGTGGGTACTTGCGATGGTTTCCCTATCAAAACTCTTCTCGCTTGATTTTCCAATTTTTCCGTTTTGGCATGTAATATCACTATGCTGCTTACTAATTCGCGCATAGCTTGATTAATATGCCTTTGGCCGGACATCATCATTTCTAGTTCTTTGATTTTTTTACTCAGGCTGCAAAAGATGCTAACCGTTTCATCTTTTTCAAACTCCTCAGGTTTGCCCCCTTTGCTTTCTTGGGCAGCAATATCTCCTCGCTTATTTGGTCCAGTAGCGGCGGACTCCTCATTTTTACCATTGGGTGGCGTTCTCATCATTTTGGAGTTCCTTCGGAAAGGATTCTCCGGTGTTAGCCCAATACTATTTTCAGAGGCCATATCCTCTGCGAAAGAATAGTTTGGGAACACCCTTTGGTATATATGTTCTGTCCCAAACTTTACTACTTAAATAAAATTAAAAATTAAAAACAAAAAAGATGGTTGGCAATGCCAAAACCAAAATAAAGAACAGCTGATTTGTGTTTTCGATGGTTGGCAATTTGCAAACCAAAAGGAAAACGAAAACACGAGGAGGGGAACAGCTGATCGATCAACACAAAAAACGGCAGAACAAAAAATTATTAAATGCACGTTATTGGAAGGGGAAAAGGCTATATTTGCCAAATTTTGCCCAAAAAACGGAAAGGTAAGTGCAAATGAAAATTTATGTTATTAAAAAATCAATGTGTACTTATCTTTTCCTCTAGATTTGGTATCCACACATGTGGTTCACTATCTGGGATGTTTCACTCGAACAACCACTATTTTTCACAACAAAAAAAACTGGATATCTACAAAGTTTTAGGATCGCAAAAAAAAAACACGTCTGCCTCACACGGTATATGCGTTTATAATGTATATATTATACAGAGAAGGCATCAGATGGAACTCAAAATAGCGTTATATTGGAAGAAGCCGTGGTTGTGAACCGATTTCACCTATATTTCGTACATGTTATCAGGGTGTTAAGAGAATATTACATACCGAATTTCATTGAAATCGGTTGAGAAGTTCCCGAGATATGGTTTTTGGTTCATAAGTGGGCGACGCCACGCCCATTTTCCATTTTTAAAAAAAGCCTCGGCGCAGCTTCCTTCTGCCATTTCTTCCGTAAAATTTAGTGTTTCTGACGTTTTTGTTAGTCGGTTAACGCACTTTTAGTGATTTTCAACATAACCTTTGTATGGGAGGTTGGCGTGGTTAATATCCGATTTCTTCCATTTTTGAACTGTATATGGGAATGCCTGAAGGAAACGACTCTATAGAGTTTGGTTGACATCTTCGAGCTTTACCTTCTTATGGAGCCAAGAAATACGTGTACCAAGTTTCATGATGATATCTCAATTTTTACTCAAGTTACAGCTTGCACGGACGGACGAACAGACGGACGGACGGACAGACAGACATCCGGATTTCAACTCTACTCGTCACCCTGATCACTTTGGTATATATAACCCCATATCTGACTCTTTTAGTTTTAGGACTTACAAACAACCGTTATGTGAACAAAACTATAATACTCTCCTTAGCAACTTTGTTGCAAGAGTATAAAAAGGCTTCAGGAAAAGCAATTGGCTGATCTTTCCTACCACTATAAAAACCGAACGCCACCCAAACAATATTTTGAAGGAGATGAAATTTTTGTTAAGATAAATAAAAGATTAGGAATTAAGTTATCACCTAGATTTCGGAAAGAAATTGTCGCGCAGAATTATAATACCACCGTTAAAACTAAAACAGACAGGATTGTTCACAAAAACAACATAAAACAATGTTAAGAAGAAAAAATTATTTGCAGGTGGAAAAACTTCGAAATGGAAAACCTACAAATTTACCTTATCCTAATTATATTGGCACCCACTACAAAAACCCAACAAATTTACGTTCAGGACTTGACAAACAATAATGGATATCTACCAATTAAGACAGGAGAAGTAAGGACAATTAACCATTATTATAAAGTCCTACATTTTATCAACTTAACCAAATATGAGGAAACACTTTCACTCATTTCGGGCAACATTAATACACTAAAGACAACTACTTTCGAGGACAGACAATTGTTTGACACTACTCACAAAAATTTAATTTTATTAGAAGCGAAGCTAGAAGGTTCACACCCAAATTTTAAATCTAAACAAGGTCTCCTTAATATCATAGAGAAAGGTTTAAAATACAGAGCAGGTACCATGGACAGCGACGACGAAAAATTATCGACGAAATTAGCGACGCACTTACACAATTGAATAAAAGCGAAAGAACAGATGCACAAAATATTAATAATTTATTATACTTTAGCAACCTCATTTCCGGACAAATAAACAACGTTACGGACCATATAAATTAAGCAGCAAATTATTGTCAGTAATTACATAAACGAACTTAATGAAACAGCGCAGAATAGGATTAAGACTTTGGAAGACAACATTCAATTCATTAAACACACCTACCAGGTTAACAACGATATATCGCTTTTACACAATCACGTGGACGACATTGGACAGATAATTTTTTCAAGCAAACACACCTACTAGGTTAACAACGATATTTCGCTTTTACACAAAGACGTGGACGACATTGGACAGATAATTTTTTCAAGCAAATTAGGCATAATACCAACAGATATACTGACATCTACAGAACTAAATCTCATTACCGATTTCGAAAGCTATAGCCACATAAAAACAGCAGTACTTTTCCAGGATAACACGATCATTATAACCGTCCTCATACCTCAATATTCCAACAGCATCCTATTCCAAATCAAAATTGAACCCCTTCCCAATATAAACAATAAATCATTAGTTTTAGACAAATGCGATGTACTAGTAGATGAAGATAATAATATGTACAATGTAGCTATTAAGGATAATCTGGAGAAAAATTTAAGTAAAGAGAAGGATCAATGTTTAACAAATATATTAAAATTTGAAGAAGCAGCTTTGTAAGCTCAGAATTTGTAATGAGCAATCTGTAAACGAAGTGCTACCAGGCACACTAATATATAAAAATTTCCAATAAAAAATTACACAAAATTGTAATAAACAAAATATAAAACAAAGAGACTCTTCTTAATAAAATTTAAAGTTGCGAAATAAGCGTATTTAACAGATCATATATCAATGTAAAAAAGGAAGTATATGAATCCTTTGTATTACCAAATGTTATAACTAAAATTAAAGAAAATACAAATTTTGCTAATAAAGAATTACGCCTGGAACCATAGTATGTGAAACAACTCCATGATGAAAACGATATTGAATTTTTGATAAATAAAAGCGACAGTTCCTCAATAATTAGCTTAAGTTCTGATGTAATAATAATTGTCATAATTATAATCGTTATAATAGAATTTTATATAAAAATCGTCAAAAAGTATATTTGTCACCTGATCCTAGTGCAGACGACGTAGTAAACGCGCGGAAAGGTCCTTTTTTACAAATAACAACGGCACACCCTACGAGCAACACCGATTGGGGACAATCGATTTAAGAGGGGAAGACTTAACACAGCACTTGTTACTAATAAGTATCGGCTTCTTCCGGCACGTGTGACCGAAATGCACCAAAAAGTGCATGGTCAGCGTCTGCACTACCTGTTGTGCAGAATAAGATTCGTGGAAACGAATCACGCCACGGAATATTATTTTGCTTAGAATTAAGTATAAATATTGTAATTTTGTTAAGCTAAGTTTCAGTTTGATAACTCAAATAAAGATACGCGGTAGCGCTGCCCCAATGCAGCTCCGCTAAAAAAAATATATTTTTTTAGTTATTTAATAACTAAAAAGCTTAACTTATAGAGTATTTTGTTCAATAGTGGATTATTAAGGTTTAAACATATAAGGGCAATTCAGAATCTTGTGCATCTCAGTTTGCAAAATTATGCAATTGCAAATATTTACCATCAACAATGAACGTCTTTTTTGTGGTTTCTGTGCAACCCTTGCAAAGACCATTAATTCACAGCTGATCGGTGAATAAAAACATTGTTTGTAAACAAAATTTCCGCACAAATTGGAAAATATGCCGAAAAAAGGTTTTAGGGAAAAATAAACTGACGCTTTATTTTATGAAGCTGCTGAAAAATTATGGACATTGAAGGTAAGCAATTATTTTTAAGCGCCACATATCACAAATTTCACTTTTTCTTCTGGAGCTTCCTGCAAGAAATCCAGTGTACTCTGGATTTCTTTTTCGCTCCACTTTTAATTCGGCTTTTCGCGTTTTAGCCTTATTTTATTCAAACCGGTTGGCTCCATTTCTTCTCTTTGTTTACAAGTTTCTTGCAAGACTGCAGATTGCAACAATCCTATACCGAAAAATACAAGGGCACGATAGCACCCATTGCAGAGTCTAGGATATATGAACGGCTGATTCGGGCAATTTATTGTAAATGACTATTGTGCATGGCTATTGTATGTACATTGGCGGACCTTCATTCATTCTTAACAAAAAAAAACTGCAATAAATCTTTACAATTTAAAAAGAAATTATAAAATCTATTAACAATTTACCTTCCTCAACAATTTAACGTCAAAATATGTATTTAAGTAAAATGACAGCAAGCACAGGGTTTCAATTATTTTTTCACGTGTCATTGCGCGAAAATAAACATGGGTTTTGGTCTGACATATTTTACAGGCATTGCAAATAATTTTCTGCTTGTGTTTGTTGTTGTGCCGTTGTATCAAGAGGAAAGTTCTGCAATTCTTGCACCGTGCAAGGGTTTTGCAAGAGCAAGAGAATCCCCCTAATGTTTTTATTTTTGACAGCAGCTGATAATTTGCAAACCAGTGTTACAAATATTACAATGGCGTTAAGGTGTTGCTAATTTGCAAGGGCGTAGCAGATACATCGCTGTATATTTTCGCTATATATTTAAAATATGCTCGCTAATTTGTAATTGCAAAGATGCAAGACCAATTGCACCAGATTCTGAATTGCCCTATGGTATTATGAGATAAATTTGCATTATGATGATTATAGTATAACTCAGATACTGGATACATAATTTGTCTAATTCTTTAATTCATCTCTTTGCTTAAGCATTTAACACACATATATTTTGAAATATGTTTTTCTCTATTTATTTGATTTGCTAAAGGCACAATCAGCTTTAATGTTCGATTCGGTGTACTCCGTCGCAGCTGGTCTTACGGAGCTTGAAAGGAAGGATTTATTGAGTTGGCATAATATTTCTTGCAAAAACGAATTGCCATGGAGAGATGGACTGTCGCTATATAACTATATTAATTCGGTAAATCACTTTAAAGTTCCATGTGCTATTATATAACATTATATTGCAGGCTTCTATGAATGGATTGACAGGCCGTGTACATTTCGCTGAGGGACGTCGAAATTTATTTCAAATCGATTTGCTTAAATTAAAGCGAGAGAAAATTCAAAAAGTTGGTTTTTGGAAACCTGAATTCGGTGTTAACATTACCGATTCGACCGCTTTCTATGACACTTATTCAAGTAATACAACGTTAATTGTCATGACACGCCAAGAAAAACCTTACGTTATGGTGAAAAGTGGCATAAGTCAAACAGGAAATGATCGCTTTGAAGGATTTTGTATTGATCTCCTAAAAGCCATTGCCACTCAAATGGGATTTCAATATAAGATTGAATTAGTACCTGATAATATGTATGGAGTATTCAACCCTGACACAAAAGTTTGGAACGGAATAGTGCGAGAGTTAATGGAAAAGGTAAACATACGAACCGCAAAAATGCGTTATGGTAATGGATGCTTATTTCTTATCATGCATACTGACGTTCACAGGCGTTTTGAATGAACAACGCTGAATAAACAAAACTAGGGCGATATGTATTATATATCTTTTCATTGGATATTTCAAAGGCTAGGTATAACATTTCCAACTATTTACTTTATTGCGATACCTGGCTATACCCGCAGCTTCGCTTGCATGGAAGTTGGCAAGGGTAACATATCATTATTGGCATAATATATTCACTCATCTGAAATTTTAACTGTACTTTTTCTCGACAGTACACATAGCTAATCCACTACATTTTTTAATATTACGTGTTCTATTTGGTTTTTTATGAATGTACATATGTGTGTCGTTCATCATCTAACAAAGTAGCTGCCATGCCTAGCGATACATCTGCCTATGGTGTGATATTATAAATGCTTTACCGGTTCCATATGGTATGTAAAAACAAAAAAAAAACACCGCCTTCTTCATTATCAACAATCAGTATAATCCATATACACATGGAAACAAAAATAACTTTAACCTAGCAAAAGCTTTGCAATTTTATTTTTTTTTTTTTTTAATTAAAAAAAAATTTCATGAATATTGATCAAATGCTTATAATTTTAAATATAATGTTCTTATAAATTTATTGTCTTCACTTTTAAAACAAAAATATAAAAATTAGCCCATGTCCGTCCCTTGGTTCTAGGCCACCACCCCACCAATTTCCAGTCGTTATTGAGTTATAAATTGTGTCACTAACACGATTTTCTTTTATATATATATAGAATGTAAAATCGACGGTGATTTTGCAAAAAAGGCCTCCATGAGGACCTTCTGCGGAATAAGTGAAGAGCTGTACAAAATCTCATGTCATTCCGTCCTGTGATTCGGTCGTTCTACGGGTACATAGCGAAAAGCGTTTCGTTTTTTTATGTAAAATAAGATTTAACTCAATATCTTACAGGTTTAATAATTTTTGTACGAACCTCTCAAAATGTTTCTTAATGATCGGGGAGAATTCCTCCTACGACCGCTGTTCTCAGCATCAATTATAAACCAATATAAAGGGTGAAATCAAATGTATTCATTTGATACTTGCAAACTTACTTCTATAAAATTTGCATGAAAAAAGTTTTCCATTTATGACAGAATACATAATGAAGAATCTTGATTTTTTCTCATCGGTTTATTAAAGTGAGTGAGTCTTCTTCTGCCTCGGGTATGACGAGATGTGGAACCCCTCTGAATAAATTTTCAGGTGCAATAACTGTGATATTCGACGTTTATTGCCAGAATGGTGCGATAGGTCGTACATTTAGTACGGGTTCAATACGCGTAAGCAATGTCATAAACTCCTAATAATAGAATTTATGAGTGGAACTTTTTTTACAATTTCTGGGGAGTTATTTCATGAATTTTACAAACGTGATTCTTTGAGCTCCGACAAAGTTTTTTCCATTACCGCTCATAATTTTTTAAAGAAACACGCGTCGTCCGACAAAGGGAGTAAAAGCTGCGAGAAAAGTCGTAGTAGTCAGATCTGAACATAGCTCGAGATGTTTGCCGCAAAGCATACAAAGACAGTACGAGTAACATACCGTTTTCTGAAAGAAATTAACATAGAGTCCACAATTCATAGTAGCAGCGCTCAAGTGCATTGTTTGCACATTAAAATCGCCTTTTTGATTTGTGGCCGTACATAAAATTTTTGCCGAATCAATTGTTGCATCAAGCGTTACTCAACATGTTATGTGAGTTCGAGACTTTTTTGTTATATATTTATTTACTTTTTTCATTTGGTTTGGGTGGAACACATCACAAAAACGTTGACCCGAATGATCAGCCATATGAGACCAGACGAAGCCGCATGCGCTTTATAATTTTTTTACTCAATGTTATTACTGAGTCTAATAGTTCTATTAACTTAACGGTTGTTTGTATCACCTAAAATCATATTTTACATATTACCCAAATTCGTACAAACCAATTCTGTTGAACCATTCTTACGATAGTGAAGAAAAAGGCGAAATCAGATTATAGCCCTACCCACTTCCCAAATAACGATTTTCTTAAATACTATTAAAAGTACTATAAATCAATAACTAAATACGACATAGACATAAAATTTTACACTCTAGCTGATATAAGATGTCTATATGTAGTAGGAACCGGTGACAAATTTGAACGATGAACATTGCACATTTAGGTGAATATCCATATCCTGCAAAATGCTTTACCGATGTCAACGAAATTCGGTACGTAGCGTTCTTCTAATATTCATATATTGTGGAGCAAAAATAAGGGAAATCGGAGTACAACCACTCCTACTTGCTACATAACACAATTTGAAATTCCCATATACTACTAATAATGATTTTCGTTATTCTAAAAAGTTTTACGCCGAATATACTCCTATTATATCATGAGTATTATTATTTATATACAAGTATAAAATTACTTCAAGATAATGTATATTCTAGAGTGAACCCATGCTTTGTCAAAATTAATGCTAAGCATATTTTCCCTTCTCTGCTCCAATGTACCCGTTAAAGTAATTTTCATATTTTATTGGTCTATATCTTAGTTTAAGCGTCATAACCCTAATATAATGAGTTTCGATTCTCTGGTTTTCCACATCAACTCAATACAATAATATATAATTTTAGCTAACGCGAACGAAAATATAGCAGTAAAACTGAACATACGTTTATGGCCTTCAATATAAAGCAAGAAAATACCAAATTTGAGAGTAATTAAATAATGAGTTCATCGACTGATGGAATTTGAAAGAATTCAACATTTTTATACTCTTGCAACAAAATCTTGCAAAATCACGTAACACAGGTCGATATGGAAATACTTATACTTGTATATATGTTCACATGGCAAATGTTAACAATTGCTAAATAAAAGTAATAATACGTAATCAGAAATAATGAGTAAAGCATAGCGGAAATGCATCTTTAGTTGCGCAATATTTCCCACAGCAAAAGCCAGACGCTTTCATTAGCATAAAAGCTCATTTTTCGGTGTGAAGCGGAAGTCCAACATCAAGTCAGCAGTTGGCCAGTGCAACTTAGCTAGCTTTTAAGTAAATGGATTTTTAAGTTTCAGTTTTAGCTCTGTAATCAAACAAAGAAGAACTAAATAAAATTTTTTAAAAGAAATTCACTTAAAATTTCTTAACTGGCGCCCAACGTGGGGCCTTCGCTAGTCGCGTTTAGTAAATCGTATCAATACAATTCGCGGGTGTATCCACAAGTCTTGGTTAAAAAGTTTGTGCTGTCGTAATACTCAGCGGATAATACTTACCACTCCATAGACGGCGAAGGCTTGGGCCAGGACTCAACAGAAGTGCAGGAAAAGAGGCCCCCTAGTCGCCAATAGCAAACGGGAAACGCAAGACGTTAGCCGCCTGCCCAGGAGAATGTTCCTGCTACTAGAGTAAGAATTAATTTTAAGAATCAATATTAATATATTCACTTATGTAAAAAAATTTTTAAAAATATAAAAAGTGAAACTGTTTAATGTGAAACAAACTATCTTTAAGAAATCTTTAATGCAAAGGTGAACAGGTGATCTAAGAATAGTGACATAATTTAAGAAAGAGAGCGTAATTCAGAAAAAAATAATTGAACTAGACGAGATAATATTATATCGAAAATAAGCTAACTAAAAGTGAAAAATTTAGAAAGGAAAGTTTTAACTCAAAACAAAATAAGCTAGGGCCACCAATACTTAATGCACCCCAAGGGCCACCAGCACCTTCTGGTCAGCCTCTTGCCTCTTCTAATTCATTCTCTATGGATGAGTTAACTACCGTAATCACAGGAATTGTGAACAATGTCTTAAGGACTGAAGGGCGAAACATGGTTCAAGCCGCTCTTAATCCAAATTCTAACTTTTCAAATTTCACGGACATTACCATAGACTCAAGACTACCCGGGAATGTCTCTGAATTAGACAAAATACCAGATGTGGTAGGAAAAGATTGGACAGGATCCTCCAGATATACGAGCCTTAAAGAGAATATTATGGCATCCTCAATGTCGTTAGAAACAAAATCGTGGGCATTGCCGACATTGCCTGGGAGTCCTATAACACTCCACTAGATTGGAAGGCGATCTCCAGTTGCCTAACATTGCATTACGCGGATAAACGCGACCTTGGTTCCCTTGAGTACCAACTGACCTCTCTCGTACAGGGTAGCAATACAATTCAAGAATTTTACCAAAAGGTGTATTCTCATCTCTCACTAATTCTGAACAAACTGGGATGCATGGAAGTCGGCGCAGAAGCCATGCACCTTCTAACTCGTACGTATAGGGATAAAGCCTTAGACACGTTTGTTCGCGGACTCAAAGGAGATCTACCGAGACTCCTTGGAATGAGGGAACCAGCAGATCTCCCTCAGGCACTCCACTTGTGTCTCAAACTAGAGAATCAAACCTTCAGGTCACATTATGTCTTTAGCAATAATAACAATATCAGCAGGAAACCACAAGAGTTTCGTCCACCACTACCTCCCAGAAGTTCGAACAATGAGTTTTACCCCGAATTGGCATACATGCCCCAAGGTTGTACGCAGCCACTTTACATAGACCACCGCAAATGAACGATCAAGTTCAACGCCAGCAACAGGCGCCCCAATATGTACAACAGAATTACAATCCACCACCACGTCCTTTGCATAAGCCACAGCCACGTCCTGAACCAATGGACATTGACCCATCACTGCGAACTAGGAATATTAATTATATGAATAGGCCACGTAATAATTACCCAATTAACAAAACACCTCCTACTGGCAACCCTCCAGCTCCTGTGCCCCCTAATAAAATCCAAAGGAATTTCCATATAGATTCCGAACACCCCAAGCTTACAATCCTACCACGACAATTGACGAGCAGACGAACGACGACTATAGCCATTACGAAGACGAATGTCACAGCGACAGAAATAATGGAGGTCAGGACGATAGCTACATGGACACGACTGATTTACATTTTTTAGAATGAGTCACTCCTCGCTGCCCTATGTTGAATGCAGGCTGAAGAGTGGAGATATTGTGAAAATTTTAGTAGATACAGGATCTACGAAAAACTATACACGATCCTCTATCGTGCCCAATCCAATAAATATCGAAAGCATTTTTTTGCGAAATCCACGGCAGGGGACATCGAAATCAAACAGCATACCTTTCTAAACCTATTTAACTCAGACAAAAAGCTGAAATTCTACCTCCTCCCAGCTCTGACATTATTCCATGGTATTATTGGGAATGATAGCCTTAAAAAGCTTGACGCAGTCATCCACATAAAAAATAACTTCATGAAGTTAGAAGGCAATACCAAAATTAAAATCAAGCAGCTAACTTCAAGATCTGTTAACAAAATAGATATTAACATGTTCGCGGACGCAAAAAATTTTAGGGAGCTGCAAAAATATAGAGGCAATTATTTTTGAAACTAGTTGTAATATCCGAAATCTAATTAGACATATATTATAATAGTAGTCAGAACATCGTATTTTAACCGTTATATACAATGAATGCTATAGCATCCACGACGATATAGATACTATTTTTCAACCAGAATGACGTGAGGAAATTTGTAAATACACGGAGAAAAGATAAAATAATATGAAACTATCTAATGAAACAATTGGTCATTATTTTGAAATGTGTATTAATTACAAAAACTTAAGATTTTATAAAATTAAATGAATAAAAATTGGCTTAAAAATTTGAATGCTATAGCATTCACGTCATTTTGCATCATTATGAAAATGAATGCTATAGCATTCACGTCCGCGAACGTGTTAAGAAAGATAACTTGTCACGAAAATATCAGATGGAAATTAATAATTTAGTCGAAATTTTTCTAATCTCTTTACGGAACCAAACGATAAACTTACCTATACCTCCCGTTTATACAAGGTATTACCCTTACCCAAAGTCATTTAAAGGTGAAGTCGAAACCCAAATCAACAAAATGTTGGACGATGGCATCATTCGACCATCAAGATCACCTTATAATTCACCCGTTTGGGTTGTAGCAAAAAAGCCCGATCCCCAAGGCAATAAGCAATACTGAATCGTTATTGACTATAGAAAGCTTAACTCGATTACTGTAGCAGACCGTTACCCAATACCCCAAATTAATGAGGTACTATCCCAGCTTGGAAAAAACAAATACATTTCCGTTTTGGATTTAAAAAGAATCCGATATTGAGAAAACAGCTTTCTCAATAAACAATGGCAAATATGAATTCACAAGACTGCCATTCGGACTTAAGAATGCCCCTTCAATTTTCCAGCGAGCCTTGGATGACATTCTTCGTCATCACATTGGGAAAATTTGCTATGTCCATATCGATGATATAGTCGTTTTCAGCAACTCTGAAGAAGAGCACACCCTCCACTTGAACCAAATTTTCAAAACCCTTGAAGACGCAAACATGAAAATACAATTAGACCAATGCCATTTTTTTAGGAACTCAGTAGAGTTTCTAGGATTTATTATTTCCTCAAGAGGAATAACAAAGAATCCCTCAAAGGTAGAAGCAATAGCTAAAATACCCTACCCCAAAAATATTAAGCAACTTCGCTCATTTTAGGCCTTTCCGGCTATGTTGGCTAAACCTCTAACCATACTCAATTCAACAAAATTAAAAATTCACTCATGCCTGACGACGACATACTTTCCTATCCTGACTTCAATAAAGAATTCCATCTAACGACCGATGCGTCAAACTTTGCAATTGTTGCAGTCCTTTCGCAGGACAAACACCCCATCGCCTTCATCTCCCGGACACTAACCAAAATAGAAGAAGCCGAAAAAGAGTTTTTAGCACACTGGAAGAATACAATAATGAACTCCATTACAAACCAGGCACAACTAACGTGGTAACCGACGCACTATCAAGAACGCCTCCCGAACCAATTAACGCCTTGTAAGTAACCCAGCATAGTGACGAGAGCTCATCCGATAACTTAATTTGGCATGTAGAATCCCCAATTAACGTTTTCAAAAATCAAGTCTTCCTAAATTTCTACCTATCAATTCAAGATAGTATTCTCCACATACCATAGACACGTCATTGAAGAACCGGAATATAACTAAAAGACACATTAATAAATCTCCTAAAAAGGTACCTAAACCCCTCCATAATAAATTGCATCAAAACCGACGAAAGAACTATGGGTAAAATTCAAGGAATATACTTGATCCACTTTAGTAACTATAAAACCAGGTTTTCTCAACTCCAAGTCCAGGATGTGACAGACGAACAGCAACAAGAAGAAATAATCATAAATACCCATAAAAGAGCATATAGGAATTCTCCTGAAAACAAACTTAAAATTTTAGAAAATTACTATTTTCCCTCCATGACCAAAACAATAAAAAGAATTATTCAGCAATGCTCAGTTTGCAAAGAAAATAAGTACGACCGCCACCCCACCAAACCAAAACTAGGAGAAACCCCTATTCCACAGTTTCCAGGACAAATCTTACATATTGATATTTACATAACTGAACGAAATTTCGTCCGTACAGCCATAGACAAATTTTCAAAGTATGCCCAAACCAAAATCCTTCGCTCCAGAGCCATAGAACACGTTAAGGAACCTCTCCGCGAACTACTGTTTCAATTTGGCGTACCAGAAACGGTAGTTATAGACAATGAAACGTCCTTGAATTCAGTTTCCATTCGATTTTTATTGGAGGATACCCTAAATGTACAAATTTTTAGAACACCACCTTCTGCAAGTTCCGTAAATGGTCAATTAGAGCGATTTCACTCGACCCTCACAGAAATAATGCGCTGTTTAAAAGCAGAGCGAAGTTTCACCTCATTCGCCGAACTCCTCGATAACTCCGTCTACGAGTACAACTTTTCAGTCCACTCCTCCACAAAGAAAAAACCAATAGAGGTATTTTTCGGGAGAAGAATCTTCACAGACCCAAGCCAATTTGAAAGAGCTAGGGAAGAAATTATCTCGGAACTAAAAAATAGACAACTAAAAGATCTTTCCTACCATAATAAAGCCCGTCATCCAATTAAAACATACTCGTATAACCCTGGAGAAACAATTTACGTTAGGATAAACAAACTACGACTAGGAACCAAAATATCTCCAAAATTTAGAAAAGAAATAGTAAAGCAAGACAAAATTCCACCGTTTTGACAGAATCAGGAAAAGTAGTTCCTAAACGCAATGTCAATCAAAATTAAAATTTTTGTTTCCAGACTTCTCCTTACTTACCCAATATTCGCATCAATAGACATTTATGACTACTCCACGGCACAAATAGTTACGATAAATGACGGACTAGTAAAAATCCAGAATGGAGACTTCAGGCTAATACACATAATCGACCTCAACAAGTACGAACAATTCGCATTAAGGACGATTGTCGGAAGTGTACGGAATCCTGTTTCGCGCATGGACAATTATACTACTGTGAGCAAATTGAGAGGTTAATTTTGTCTATTTCATCTCCTTCAAAGTAATCCCCTCCCGCTACAATACACTTGTGGCAACGAATTTTTCAGTCATCATAGCACTTAGAAAAATCTTCCGTCGTGATGGCCATCAGAGCCATCTTCGATTTAGCTTTTATATCCTCAATTGAGTCAAAACGGTGTACTCGGAGTGGTCATGTGAATTTGCTAAATAGCCAGAGTTACACGAAAGTAAATCAGGCGAATGCGGTGGTTGCGGCACGAAATTAGCTAAAAATGTGGCAAAACGATCACAAATAGCCAATGCAGTATGAGATGATGCATTATCGCACTTATATAGTTACACGAAGGTATATCAGGCGAATGCGGTGGTTGCGGCACGAAATTAGCTGAAAATGTGGCAAAACGATCACAAATAGCCAATGCAGTATGAGATGATGCATTATCGCAATTATTTATTAAAATAATTTCAGATCAGAGAACGTCAGGGGTGTCACTTTTTGGCACCCGAATCACACTTATAAATGTGGAGTGCTTGTCGCACCCACAATCAGCAAGAAAAGAATAACACACCCAATCGCACAAATCGCTTTCCGTGTTTTGTGTTTTCACATTTCGTCACTGACTCAAACAGTAAGCGTCGATTCTATTTCACCAGACACCCAAACATTTTGCGTAGATAAGTGAACTGCACAATGCACTGAAAGCAAATATGCGAACAGCAACGATAGACTATGATTTCGAGTGTCTTCAACTTTTATGCATGAGCAGGAAATTGAGAACTGATCGGTGGTTTGTTTTGTAGTCGATTGATTTCAATTGTTAATTGATGCCTTGAAAGGACTCCGGACTCTATAAAAAGGAAAATTGATTGTGGAACGTACACCTTAACACAAAAGCATAAGGGAACAAGTGTTATATGGAACATTTTACTTTCCATTGTTAAGGAAGATGAAAGTGCCGTGGAAGGGTGGCTATTTTGCAGCACCTGCCGAAAAGTGCTAAAATTTGTGGCTGGCCACACATCAAATTTGTCTCGGCATAAATGTTGCATTACATTAAGACAACCAAGAGAAATGACGAAAGTGTCGGCAACAGACAAAGTAGAAGCTATTAAAAAATGCTGTCAATGGATTGTCCAAGATTGTCAGCTGTTTTCATCAGTAGCCGGGCCCGGATTTAAGAGCATGGTGCAGTTTTTTATCAAAATTGGTGCCGCCTATGGGGATCACATAGATGTGGATGACTTGCTGCCTAGTCCATCAACGTTAAGTCGAAAGGTCCACAAAGACCCTCAAGAAAAAATAGGGTTAATATCATCGGAAATTAAAATAGCTGCAGATACTTCAGAATTAGCTGCCACCGTCGATATGTGGTCTGACGAATATCTACAACGAAACTTCTTGGGTATCACAATTCATTATCAAAACCAGTAAGGAAGGGCTAAGTTCGGGTGTCACCGAACATTTTATACTCTCGCATGATAAAGTGATAATCGAGATTTCATTATCCGTCATTTACATATTTTTCAAATACCGTATTTGTGTAAAGTTTTATTCCGCTATCAACATTTTTTCCTAATGTATATATTATACAGCGAAGGCATCAGATGGAATTCAAGATAGCGTTATATTGGAAGAAGGCGTGGTTGTGAACCGATTTCACCCATATTTCGTACATGTCATCAGGGTGTTAAGAAAATATTATAAACCGAATTTCATTGAAATCGGTAGAGTAGTTCCTGATATATGGTTTTTGGTCCATAAGTGGGCGACGCCACGCCCATTTTAAATTTAAAAAAAAAAGCCTGGGTGCAGCTTCCTTCCGCCATTTCTTCCGTAAAATTTAGTGTTTCTGACGGATTTTGTTAGTCGGTTAACGCACTTTTAGTGATTTTCAACATAACCTTTGTATGGGAGGTGGGCGTGGTTATTATCCGATTTCTGCCAGTTTTGAACTGTATATGGAAATGCCTGAAGGAAACGACTCTATAGAGTTTGGTTGACATGGCTATAGTAGTTTCCGAGATATGTACAAAAAACTTAGTAGGGGGCTGGCCACTTTTCCAAAGGAATTACGTCCAAATATGCTCCTCCCTAATGCGATCCTTTGTGCCAAATTTCACTTTAATATCTTTATTTATGGCTTCGTTATGACACTTTATAGGTTTTCGGTTTTCGCCATTTTGTGATCGTGACAGTTGGCTGATTTTGCCCATCTTCGAACTTAATCTTCTTATGGAGCCAAGAAATACGTGTGCTAAGTTTCATCATGATATCTCAATTTTTACTCAAGTTACAGCTTGCACGGATGGACGGACAGACAGACATCCGGATTTCAACTCTACTCATCACCCTGATCACTTTGGTATATATAACACTATATCTAACTCTTTTAGTTTTAGGACTTACAAACAACCATTATGTGAACAAAACTATAATACTCTCCTTAGCAACTTTGTTGCGAGAGTATAACAACATCAGAAACAACATTTACAGAAACAACGGATCTAGACGAAACAGTGACGACATGCAAAAAAATTTTAAGGTACTTCAAGAAAGCCAATTTGCAGCATAAGTTAAACACTTCTTTAAAGAGTTGATGCCTAACAAGGTGGAACTCAAACTACGCAATGCTGAAATCTATCGACGGTAATTGGGTGGCTGTTAACACTATATTAAGCGAGAAAGGGCCCGAAAGATTGATGGATGTCAATAGGTCAATTAAAAATATTAGTTGGGTTGCTGGAATCCTTCGAAAGAATTTTTAAAGAACTTCAGACTTGCAGCTCGCCTTCAATTTGTTTTGTGCTGCCTTCAATTACAAAAATTTGTGTGCTATGCGAGCCCAATATATCAGATATCTCATAAATTGCAACATTAAAAGAAACAATAAAAACGAACATTGTTGGCATACGGTCAACAAATTTGTCCATAAGGCACAAGATGGCGTTTTTTTTGTATCCCCCGGCTGCACATATGCAGGATACAGGCCTGGCCGACATTAAGCAGCAGTGTGTTTTAGAAATGTTAAAATTTTCTATTTCAAAAGAAAGTGATACAAGACAATATGTTTCTAGTCCATATACATCCAACACAGAAAGCTTCACTTAATCAGAGCCGTTACCAAGCTTAAGATCTGTATCAAAACCAGAATTTTTTTTCCCAACTCTAGGTGCTGCACCATCTAACAACTCTAGACAATCTCCAATAGAAGAAATAGAACAATATTGTAGAGAAAGGGTTATTTTAAGTCATGATTTCGATGTATTGCAGTGGTGGGGAGTAAATGAAAATCGTTACCCTCTTCTGTCAAAGGTGGCATTGAAGTTTCTTTCAATACCTGCAAGTAGTGCACCGGCTGAAAGAGTTTTTTCATTAGCAGGCAATGTCATTACTAAAAAGCGGAATAGATTGGGACCAACATCTGTTGACAGTTTACTATTTTTACACTCTTATTACAAGCATATGAACAAATCAGAATAAGTTATATTTACTTTTTTAATACTTCACATGCTCAATTTAGTTCATTCTTTTTTTTATTACTAGTCATTGATGACCAAATACATATAAAATATGTAATGCCTTTGTTGTAAGCCCTGAAATTAAATACATAATTACATATGAATATATAACACGCAATGAAGCAGCAAAACACGGCTTTTTATTTTCATTTCACATATATGTATGTATATGTGCATATTCAAAAACAAATATGTATGCATGTATGAAGCTAATGTAAGAATGACAACAACACATATGTCTCTCACATATTGTTTGTCTCACATATTGTATTGTCTCTCAATTTCGCTCATTCCTTTTGCTTTAGCATTTTCGTCGGCCTCAACTCATGTATACATGCAGAAAAAGAGCACGAAATCGGTTTGAGCTTGTGCGTATGAGCATGATCGAAATTATCAGTGCAAGGCAACAATCCTTATTTTAATGTGCCGATCATACTTTAAGTGTCGTAAACGCACAAATGATTCGGGTACACTTATTGTTAGGGTGTACCCTTGCCGTTCTCTGAGTCAGATATAGTAAAAATCGAAGAATTCAATTTTAGAGATTCACAAAACGACGCGTATCTCAAATACTAATGAATATTTTGACGTGAAATTTAACATAAATGCCACTAACAGTACTATCAACTTCTTTTATTTATCGATTGAGGCAGTACGAAATTTGGCGGGTCAGCTAGATTATCATTTTTACATTAGTAATTCTCTGAGCTTTATGTACCGTTGGTGTCAGTGAGTGAATGGTGCTAAATGAGCGAGAAATTTTATAAATTTGATTAATTATAATTTACGATGCCGAGGAGAAGACAATTTTACTTGTGTAGTAATAAGTACCATGTGTATGATAATACATCCTGACTTTAAGTTATTCTAATTATACTTATATATAAAGGAGTAAACCATTGACGGGTTAATGTAAATATAAAAGAGTAAACCATTAAAGGGTTAATGTAGATGTGTCCCGTTAACTTAAGATTCGTTTTCAGTTATTGTTGATTCTCTTTTAAAGTTCATTTGTATTTATTTAAACACATTCTTGGTTGTCATTGTGTTGACACATGTATTCATGTTTCACAAGTTCATGTGTCCATTACAAAGGTGTATAAGTAAATACATAGCATGTAAACAGAGAAAATGTATGTATGTTAGAACGAGTATATGTAACCGTCTTCGGTGAAAAAGCGAACAGTACAGTTTGAGAAATAAAAGCGAAAAGACTTGGCATCCTAAAATCTCAGAAGTGGGATTTGCCCAACTTTAAAATTTAACAATTTTTTAACAATTTATGTACTAGTTTGAAAAAAAAAAACACAAAGAAGCGAACAATTTTATGACACAATTTATGAAAACAAAAAGTGCGTGTACAATTTAAAGATTTAAACCTAAAAAAATAATAAACAATTTTAAGATGGATAATGTGGCAGACCATACAGTTGCACAATTGCGTGCTTGGCTCCGACGTCTTGAATTACCATCGAGTGGTAATAAAAGAGCTTTAGTGTTGCGGTTGACAGAGATTCCAGCAAGTGAACGTGGCGAGTGTCCAAGTGGTGCAGAAGTTGACGAAATTTTGCTCCCAATATTTAAAGATCAACAGACTGTACCAGATACGGACGACGTTGCTGCTGCGCAGATGGAAAATGGTAGCACCATACAACAAGTCGAAGAGCAGCCAGCGAAAATCGTAGCAGACGCAGGTCCAACAGAGGTTGAATTACTGAAGCGAGAGACAAATTTATTGAAACGGGAAAAAGATTTGCTGGAGCGGGAGAATGCAATGCTACAGCGAATGATACTTGGTGGTGAAACGTTGAGCCACCCGCAATTGAATCAAGCAACAATTTCACTTGACCTGATAAAAAATCTGATACCCGAGTACGAAGGTGGCGTTAATTTCAATTTGTGGGCGGCACAGTTCAAAAGCGTCGTCAGTGCCTACACTATAAATGAAGGCGAGTCGCGCATTATATTTCTTAACAAACTGAAAGGCAAAGCACAACAATGGTTATTTGGCAACCCCGATTTCGCAACTCAACAAGTAGATGAGCTCATCAGTCAAATGAATCAAGTGTTTGGCTCAGGTGAAAACAGAGTGGTGCTGCGGCGAAAATTTGAGACCAGGAAGTGGAAGTCGGGTAAGCGGTTTGTTGAATATTTCAACGATAAGGTGGTATTGGCAAACCAACTACAGCTGGGAGAAGAGTAGTTGGTCGAATACATAATCGGCGGTATACCTGATTATCGGCTACGCAACCAAGCGTATATGCAGTGCTACACAACAAGGGCACAATTACTCCAAGCATTTTCCAAAATTGAAACTGGGCCAAAACCGATTGCACCGGCTCAGTCGCAGATTCAAGAAAGAAGATGTTACAACTGCAGCAGTCGCGGACACCTAGCAGCAGAATACCGTAAACCAAAGCGAGAGATGGGTACGTGTTATGGGTGTGGCAGTCGAAATCATCAAATAGCAACATGTCCAGAGAAGAAAACTGTCCACGCTGTTAATGAATATGTAAGATTATTTCATTTTGTTATAAAAGATTATACAAATATTTCATTTTCACTAGAATGTCTGATAGACTCGGGTAGCCCAATCAGCTTCATAAAAAAATCGTGCGTTACAGAAAATTTGAAATTGGAGCTTTTATCAAATGTGAATACCTTTTATTTTGGTTTAAATAATACGAGAATTGTAACTTATGGAAAGTTTTCGTGTTGTATTAGAATAAATAATGAATTATTTGAATTCAATTTTGTAGTCGTTGATGATTGCACTATGTATCTATTATGAGGCTGTATTGGGAAGAGATTTTTTGAGAATTTGTAATTTTAAGCTATTCGGAGCTGAAAAAAAACAAAATTGTTGTGATGTAGGTATGACGAAAAGTCGGCACGACATTAAAACCGAACTAAAGTATAAATGTAAAAAAGATAGTTACGATAACGAAGATATATATTTAAAGAATATAGATGTAAACGACAAAGGCAATGTGAAAGAAAACTGTAAAATGGTAATTAAAGATTCAAGTCAAGTGACTAAAAATTGCAAAGAAGAAAATTTTGAGAAACAACTTTTATTGATGGCTAACGTTGTTAATGAAGAATTAAATGTCAAAATTGGCTCGAATATAAACTATAACGATATCGAAAAATTTAATGAAATTTTAAGTAAATATTATATAAAACCAAAGCGCGCGGCTGAACCAAAAATTAAAAGTGAGATGAAGTTGGTCGTTGACAATGTAAAGCCTTTCAACTGTCCTCCAAGACGTTTGTCCTATTCGGAAAAAAACGAATTACAAAAATTGTTGGATGAGTTTTTGGAAAAGAAAATAATTAGGCCGAGTGAGTCAGAAAAACAGGCGACATTAGAATGTCTGTTGACTATCGGTCACTTAATAAGGTCACAGTAAAGGACAATTACCCTATTCCCTTGATAGATGACCTGTTAGATAGAGTAGCAAATAAAAAGTTGTTCACAAAACTCGATCTAAAGAACAGATTTTTCCATGTATTTATGGAAGAAAATTCAATTAAATATACTTCGTTCATAACACCTTTAGGACAATTCGAATTTTTGCGAATGCCATTTGGGTTAAAAAATGCACCATCTACTTTTCAACGTTTTTAAATAAGATTTTTCTACATATGGTGAAAGATAATAAAGTGATAATATATTTAGATGACATAATGATAGCTACAGAAACTGCGGAAGAACATTTAGGAATATTAGTAGAAGTTTTCAAAAGATTGGTCGAGAACATGTTGGAGTTACGAATTGATAAGTGTGAATTTTTGCTGCAAGAAATAAAATATTTATGGTACACCATTTCACAACTAGGGGTTAATGCGTATGAAAAGGGTTTAGAGGCGATTCAAAATTTTCCAATTCCAACTAAAGTTCATTCTGTACAATTTTTTTGGGTTTGTGTTCCTATTTCAGACGATTTGTAAAGAATTTTTCAATTATTGCTAAACCGTTATATGATTTAACTCGTAAGGACAACAAATTTCAGTTTGGAGCTAAAGAGCTACAAAGTTTTGAAGAGCTCAAACAAAAGTTATTGGAAGCACCGATATTAGCGATTTATGATCCCTTGGATGAAACAGAACTACATTGTGATGCGAGTGCAGTAGGGTTTGGTTCAATTCTGATGCAAAAGAAAGTAGACGGTAAAATGCATCCCATATTTTATTTTTCTAAAAGAACAAGTGAGACGGAAGCGAAATATCATAGCTTTGAGCTAGAAACGTTGTCCATAATCTATGCACTCAAACGATTTAGGGTTTACCTTCAAGGATTAAAATTTAAAATAATTACTGATTGTAATTCATTAACTATGACACTGAATAAAAAAGAATTGAATCCTAGAATAGCGAGGTGGGCACTAGAGCTTCAAAATTATGATTACAGTTTAGAGCACAGATCAGGTACACGCATGCAACATGTTGACGCTTTAAGTCGCAGTAATGATATTTTACTGGTGGAGTCCAACACTTTTGAAGAAAATTTAATCATATGTCAGGCAAAAGATGAGAAATTAAACGAACTGCGAGGCATTTTGCAAAAAAGTGAACATAATTTATACGAGATGAGGAATGGGGTTATATATCGAAAAGTAAATAATGGAAGGATCCTTTTTTGTGTTCCTGAAGCAATGGAAAGGCATGTACTATTTAAGTATCACGATGAAATGGGTCACTTAGGTGTTGATAAAACAGTGGATCTTATTTCAAAACATTATTGGTTTGCTAAGATGAGAGAAAAAGCAGCTAGCCACATACAAAATTGCTTAAAATGTATAGTTTTTTCGTCGAAACATGGGTTTCTTGCATAATATTCCCAAAAGTGAGAATCCGTTTGAAATTATACATGTAGATCATTACGGTCCCGTAGATAGTTCGAGGCTAAAGAAGCACATTTTTGTAGTAATAGACGCCTGTACAAAATTTACTCGCTTATATACTACAAAAACATCTAATGCAAAGGAAGTGATTACTTCACTCAAAGATTACTTTCGAGCGTATGGTAGACCAAAAGTAGTAATTTCTGACAGGGGTAGTTGTTTCACGTCAAACGAGTTTACATAAACTTTTAGAAGAGGAAAACGTTCAACATATAAAGATAGCTACTGGTTCTCCACAGGCTAATGGGCAGGTAGAAAGAGTGAACCGGAGCCTAGGTCCGATGTGATAGCCAAGACTGTGTGACACAGAAAAGGAATTTATTGGGATAATGTAAGTTGAAACTGTTGAATATGCGCTAAATAATAGCATTCATAGAACAATTAAAGAATACCCTAGTGTAATCCTCTTTGGTAGTAAGCAACGAGGAAAGGGTGTAGATTTACTAGGAGAAAATTTAATAAATGATAAGGAAAATCAAATACAACAAAGTCACAACGAAATATGAACACAAGCCAAAGAAAAGGAAAAGCGGTTACAGTCCTATAACGAGGACTATGTAAATAAAAAACGACGGACAGCGCACAAGTACAATCCAGGTGATTACGTTATGATAAAAAATTTTGACTCAACGGCGAGAGTGTCTAGAAAGTTATTGCCAAAATGTAACGACAGATATGTATTGGAGGATGTTGAAGGTTTTCAACAGTCCAGAATTCCTTATAAGGGAGTTTGGGCTGTTGGAAATATACGACCTTGGTTTGGCTTATACACTAAGACATAAATGCGCTTGAGATCAGGAGATCTCATGGTCAGGACGGCCGAATTGTAGTAATAAGTACCATGTGTATGATAATACATCCTAACTTTAAGTTATTCTAATATACTTATATATAAAGGAGTAAACCATTAACGGGTTAATGTAAATATAAAAGAGTAAACCATTGAAGGGTTAATGTAGATGTGTCCCGTTAACTTAAGATTCGTTTTCAGTTATTGCTGATTCTCTTTTAAAGTTCATTTGTATTCATTAAAACACATTCTTGGTTGTCATTGTGTTGACACATATATTCATGCTTCACAAGTTCATGTGTCCATTTCAAAGATGTATAAGTAAATACATAGCATGTAAGCAGAGAAAATGTATGTATGTTAGAACGAGTATATGTAACCGTCTTCGGTGTAAAAGCGAACAGTACAGTTTGAGAAATAAAAGCGAAAAGACTTGGCATCCTAAACTTAGGTCGTCACAGTCAATCCGATGAGGGAAAAGCTACCTAACGTGGTAACCGCATTGATGACCAGAGAGAGACAGATCAAGAACATAGTTGTATAGCTATGTCAGAATTGCGTTATTAAGTGGGTGACAGTGAAGTAGAAAAACTTAGAATGCATCGAGTTCATGCACATCAAACTCAACAACAGCAATCACGACATAATGAAATTGACCGAATCCGAGCATCCGGGCTGCATTTAATTAGATCAGTCACTTGATTATTGTTCCGACAATCGGTAACAATTGGAGAAATAAAAATAATATATAATATATATATATATAAGTGTTAAAATACACTGGTGAATCTACAGGATTATGTTGTGCTGGAGGAAAAGTAAAATTGCCACAATTGGTCCCACTACGAGAACCTAAACGCTCTTTAGTTTCTTTGATTGGAAATGATTCTAAACACTTCTTGGTCAACATTCAGAAATGTAAAAGCTGTTTCCAGATGACGTCATTTGGAGCTACACATATAATATCTATATATTAGAAGATGGTCAAGGAGTTTATTTGAATGAATCGAACGCAGCAGACAGAGGGACGTGCCGCTCCGTCCGTCGACAACATTAACAAGTTTCTTCACAGTCTGTCAAACTGATGATTTTGCTCGCACTTTTCTGTATGCTAAACATGCTGTATAGCGTGGCATATTAGAATCAGAGTGCATCATCGAAATCATTTCTGCTTCGCAAACAAGGAACACCAGTTGTAGGATATCCAAATGTATTTGCGTCTGACTCGCATCTACACAGTACATCCAAATAACGATAATTGTTATTATTTGCGGTTGTTGTTGGTGATTGTTTGTGATCCGACGTTTAAAAAACTGAGAACAGTTAATAGACAGTTGTGTGCGACTTACCGTGAAGCATGACAACCATTACATTTACTTGAAATCGATTCGCACTGGGATGATACGCTCAAGGATTCCGTAATATCTTCATCGCCGCATCAAATTCATTGTTTGCGACAATCATACGAACATGTTACCCCTCAAATCCAAAAGTTATGTGGGCTAAATATAGAGATGACATGCCTGAGGATGTTTTGCATCACATGCAACCTACACTACAAATGACTGCAAAAACTTACAAAGCGACATTGATCGTGATAGAAGACACGTATGCATGTGTTTATTAATGGCAAATAAAGTATTGTCATGTTTGCGAATGACAGCCCCAAATAGTAATATGCACGGTGCAATAAATCACGAGTTACAAAGAGAACAACACTACGATATTGAAACATTGACCGAAAAAGTTCGAACAAGTAATCCACATTTAAATCAAATCAATAAATTTTATAAAAGCTGTGAACATTGGGTCTGGTGGAGTTTATTTCCTTGATTCTCCCGGATGAATCGGAAAAACGTTCTTAACACGTTCGTGGACGTGAATGCTATAGCATTCAAATTTTAAAGCCAATTTTTATTCATTTAATTTTATACAATCTTAAGTTTTTGTAATTAATACACATTTTAAAATAATGACCAATTGGTTCATTAGATACTTTCATATTATTTTATCTTTTCTCCGTGTATTTACAAATTTCCTCACTTCATTCTGGTTGAAAAATATTATCTATATCGTCGTGGATGCTATAGCATTCATTGTATATAACGGTTAAAATACGATGTTCTGACTACTCTTATAATATATGTCTAATTACATTTCGGATATTACAACTAGTTTCAAAAATAATTGCCTATATATTTTTGCAGCTCCCTAAAATTTTTTTGCGTCCGCGAACGTGTTAATTTCATTGGCTTAGGCGAGAATCAGATCGCGAAGTGATGTTTCTCTAACGTTGGCTTCATCTGCACTAGTTGCGACTCTGCTCGAAGACGCATCTTGCCTTGAAATTGCCAATAAACTTGCAAATCACCGAAATACCAATTTTCAACATCGCCAAAAATAGCGCAATGGCTAAGATCCTACAGGTATGCAAACTGATTGTTTGGGATGAATGCACAATGGCCCATAAGAGATCTCTGGAGGAAAGAACATTGAAAAATCATCGTGCAAATCAAAATATTTATGGTGGGGCCATGATTCTGTTGTCAGAATATTTTCGTTAGAATCTTCCAGTTATTCCCGGATTTACTGTTGCTGATGAACTAAATGCATGCCTAAAATCATCGAATTTGTGACAGTAAGTAAAGACACTCCAATTAACAACTAATATGCGAGTATTTTTGCAACAAGATGAAACTGCAAATGTGTTTGCGTAGCAGTTGTTAGACATTGTAAGTAATAAAATCGAAGTGGACACCTCGACCGATTCATCATATTACGCACAGATGTCTGTCACATCACAGAATCAAAAAAGGAGCTTATTCAGCGTGTTTCCCAGATATAGCGGAACAGTTAAAAAATAAAGATGTTGAGAGTCTCAATGCGACCATTCAGATTTTTATTCCAGCGCAGTCGATTTCTTTTAAATCAGTCAACACCGTTATGAACCGTAGTCATTTATGCCACGGTGTTTTTAAATTCACTGAAATTACCTGGAGTACCAACTCACAATCTGCAGTTAAAAGAAGAATCAGTTGTCATAATGCTGCGAAACATTAATCATCATCGACTGTGAACCAGACTGGCTGTGAAAAAAATGATGATTATGTAATACATTGAGGAAACAATAATAAAATGAAAATACAAAGGAGAGGATCTTGATCCCGCGGATACCAATTAATCCAACAGATTTACAATTCGATTTTAAACGCTTACACTTCACAGTACGTCTGGCCTTTGCGATGACCAAAATAATTAGCAAGGAAATAGATGTTTGCGAAATCAACTTGGAGACTCCCTCTTTCGCGCCTGGACAATTATACGTCGCGTGTTCGCGTGTTCGCGCGTCCGTCTTCTTTGTTTTTTTACGCACCACATAACGCAACAAAAAATATAGTTTATGAGAAAGCTTTAAATTTATTAATAGACTGTATCTTTCAGTGCGTGTCTGTCAATATCAAATTTAAACCTTATAAGTAGCCAGTATTTCTGGAAAACTCTGTTTTGTAAGTAAGAAACATGATGTGCCGAAAATAATAATAAAACTTCATGCTTCGTTCAAAAAATTATTCTTATTAAATATGGATTCCTTTTGTTTGTTTTAAAATTATCTTATAAGTTAACACATTAGTCTGCTAATCTGCCCACTGTAGCGTTCTTAGAACTTCATACTCCACGCCAACCAGTAAGCGTGGGAATAGCCCACGTCAGCATTTTCCCATCAACGTCAAAATTCTTCGCTACTACAATATCATCGCGGTAGCAGCGATTCACGTGTTGTCTAAACTGCAACAACAATATCAGGTGCAGTAGCAGCAGAAATGCCAAAATTGTGCCAAGTGTAGGGAAATCAGGCAGGGCTCATATGTTTAAGTTTTAGTCTTAAGCCAGACTTGAAAAACAGCACATAGTGCTGAATAAAAATTCTTTGATTACAGAAGTTTAACTTAAGCTTGTTAAGATATACTTGTAAAACTGTACTGTTTTGCACTAATAATTCACTTAATGTATGCCACCTTGTGACCAATAATTGTCCAAATCAAACCAAAACTCAAGCCCCTAGGTACCAAATATGTGGACCACAGTATCTATATTTGACTTTTGAATCGTTTTTCTAATAATTCTTGTGCCGAATTTGTCGGTAAGTGTATGAGCTATAAAGGGGTAAATATTTATAAAATTGCTTAGATTCCAATCTTCTGGTTGACGTTTTACATTGTAATGTATTTCCCTGACTTTGATTAGTGCAAGTTGCACCCGAACTTACTTGCTTGTTATTGAATATGTGAACCAAGTTTTATCAGGATCTCTTAATTTTACACAGTCACCCGGATTTCAACTCATCTCATCATCCTGATCATTTACCATATATGTACATATGTATGTACATAACTATATATCTATCTTAATTAGTTTTACAACCGTAAAACTATTATAATCTGTAGCGGGATGTTGAAAATCACATATCAAACAACTTTCTGAAGCTCCTTCTGGAAGATTAAAGTTAGAACCCCGCAAACTCGCAAAACAAAGGAAAAAAGGACAAAAGAACAAAATTGCATAGTTCTGGTTGATTTAAAATATTTGTCGATTTTAAAATACTTTTCCGTGGCTCGCAAAAATCAGCGTCGATATATATAAATTATTAAAAATGCCTTTTTTACTTTCACAACAGTATTTCAGTATCAGATTTTATTAACCCTCGTGTATGACAAGAGGCTCGAAGCGTCCTCGTTTCGACAAGGCATTTTGAATCTCGAAAATCGATGTGAAAGTGGGAACAAGTCGAAAAAAATAATTTTTTTACAATTGTAGTAGCTTATAACTAGGTTTACAAAGTAGTTTTAATAAAATGGTAATAAGTCGAAGTGATAGTGAACAGGTCCAAAAAAGATATAAAAATTTGTGTCTGTTTTTTTGTTACAGTTTTAGTAGCTTAGAACTAGACTTAGAAAATAGTTGTAAAGAAATGATAATAATTCAAAATCAAAAAAGTATTTTCGTTTGTATTGTGCGTGGGTTTTATTGTTTAAATTTAATTTTTTTAAGGAAATCATTAAAGAAAACTATCGCAAATTACTCTTGTGAATTTTTTTCCCTTCGATCATAACTGCATTACCGAGATCTCTGTCGACAAATTTTTCTATAAAAATATCAAATTTATTATCCAATCGTTTGTTTCTTCTCAAAAAAACTTTTTCTCCAACTCCGTGTCTTTTAAGAGTTTTACTTGCATTAAATTTGGGAAAACTTTAATATACCATCCCACGATTTCAGCGTTAAAAGTGGATTGGTTGGATAAAGCTGATGCTCCAGATTAAGAATATTTATAATTATAGCCGCCGCAAACTTATAGTTTTCGAAATATTTACATTTAAAGTTGTAATTTTAGCAAATTTTTTTTGCAATTTCTCGATTTATAGTAACTTTTCCTTTCTTATTATGCACTTTTCATACACTTCCTCTTCACTACAATGTTTCTACATATTTATTTTATATTAATTATTTAGATATTTGCTTAAAATTAGCATTTTATTTTTTACACAAATTTTATTACATGCACAAAAACATAAGTGTTTCGCGTTGTCAAATAATTCAAGGTGCGTTCCAAAGTAAACTAGACTTTCCGAATCTAACCCCCCCCCCTGCCATCTATATGTCGACTGGTGCCTTAGAATCTGCGATCTTTATCGATTGTCCAGTGAGAATTTCATGACATTTTATCGATTGGAAGTGAAGTTATTGCGTTTCAAGTGTCAGTATGTTTGTGTTATCGGTGCGAAATTGAGCTTCGAACAAAGAGACAACATTAATTTTTGTTTCAAAATTGGTAAAACTTCTACCGAAACGTTTCAATTGATGAAACAAGTTTATGGCGATGATTGCTCTCCCGTAGCAGCGGAAATTCCATCGAAACTGTGCATGAATTCATCAAAAATCAGCCGAAATCATCAATTAAATTCATGAAAATGGAATTGAACATCTCCAAAACATCGATTTATCGCATTTTGACCGAACATTTGGCCTTACGAAAGGTGTACGCACGGTTTGTTCCGCACAAATTGACTGAGGACCAAAAATTGCTCAGAATTCAACATTCGAAGAACATCATTATGACCGATTATTTGACCAAAGGTCATTCAAAAAGCTTGCACCGGCTTACTGGCGGCCATACCGGCCAACGAGCTAAAACACTCGTTCGACATGCTTTTGGACCGTGCAAAAAGCTGTATTGAAGCAGAAGGAGACTATTTTGAATAAAATAAATTGATTTTGCCGAAAAAACCAATTATTCTGTTTTTTTTTTAAGTTCTGTTTACTTTGGAAAGCACCTTGTATGTGTTACCATATCCAAACGATTAAAAACAATAAAATTAAATAAAAAACTAAAACGCAGGAAATAAATACCATCTTCAAAATATTCAGAAATCGAACGATCCTACACCGGGGTGTGTCAAGTGTTTATCGAGTAAAACACCTTTTTGCAATGGGGGCCTTCGGCCGCCCTTCAAAAAAATTACCCTGGCTGGTCCAACACCGGCGTAAACATTAGTCCATTCGCGTCCGACTTCTTTCTGCATTGGCGGCCTTCGGACCCGCTTCAAAAAAAAAAAACTCTGGCCGATCCAACACCGGGATTTTTTTCGAGTAAAACTCTTTTTGCGTTGGCGGACTTCGGCCGCGCTTCAAAAAAATAACCCTGGCCCATCAAAAATCATGATATATCAAGAAAAGGGGTAATGATTTATGTGTTTGGAGTATAATCCTATTTTGTATTCATTTTTATTCGTTTTATAAATGTGCATGTAATGAATTTTGTGTAAAATATAAAATGCTTATTTTAAGCAAATATCTATATAATTAATATAAATTAATATAAAATAAATATAATAAGTATAAAAAGTGCATAATATGAAAGAAAGAGTTACTATAAATCGAGAAATTGCAAAATAAAATTTGCGAAAATTACAACTTTAAATGCAAATATCTCGAAAACTATAAGTTTGCGGCGGCTATAGTTATATATATTTTTTATCTGGAGCATCAGCTCTATCCAACCATACCACTTTTAACCCTGGGATGGTATACTAAGGCCGGCCCTTAAATATTTTAATCTTTTTTTCTTGAGCTTCTACTAACCTTCTTTTAACAGCGTTTAATTTTTCAGCTGAATAATTGTGAAACACGTAAATAGGCTTAGCGTTTATGACATAGTGAATGCTATGATTGCATTTGTGGGTTGCTAGGTCAGTAGTTTCATATACTTGCATGTATTTAGGTTAGGTTAGGTAAGACGGCTGATCAGAGATCGCACATGGACTAGAAGTAGTCCTTTGTGAAGCCGTTGAAACTCGAACTCCCATGTTCGAACTTAGAGATCGGCAAACCGTTTAGTATCCAACACAAATTTACAGAGGCGCTTAATTTCAATGCCCGCCAGATCGGTGGGATGTCTGAAAGTATGTGCCCCAAGTGCCTCAGTCTTGATCTCCCAAAAGCAGGGCAGTCAAGAAGGAAGTGCTGGCTAGTTTCCACTGCATCTTCTTCCAAGCAGCTTCTGCATGCGGCGTCCGGTAAAATTCCCAGTCTTACAGCGTGTATGCCAATGGGACAGTGGCCCGTCAAGAGCCCCATCATTAATGAGAGGCTAGCCTTGTTGAGGGCAAAGAGATCCCTAGATCTCCTTCGATCTATCTTTGGCCAAAAGGCTTTTGCGACCGCGCAGGTACTAATGCTGGCCCATCGCTGACCGAGCAGCCGCGAGGCCCAGCTATCTAGTAGTAGAACACAAAAGGATGCCGGAGCACCTACCCGTTCCCATTCTACCGATAGTGATTCTAGGGTGCCTTTCCTTGCTAGCTCATCAGCTTTGCAGTTACCCGCGATTCCGCTGTGGCCCGGCACCCATACAAGTCTTATAATGAAAGCTCTCGCCGCCAGAGACAGTGACGCCAGACACTCTTCGACCAGCCCTGAACGCACTGTGAATGAGTTCAAGGCTAGAATCGCCGCTCTGCTATCCGAGTGAATGGTCACCTCCCTGAAGTTAGACGCTCTACTGAGCAGCATATCTGCTGCTACCTTGATGGATGCAACCTCAGCCTGGAAAACACTGCAATAGTCGGGAAGTCTGAAGCTGGATTTTATGGAGAGCTCCCGACAGTACACTCCTCCACCAACCTTCCCCCCAAGCTTCGACCCATCCGTAAAGAAGCTTGCTGCCCTCTCCTCCAACGGCTTCTTCCCTGCCAAGCCTCCTCGTCGGTATATGTGCAGAGAAGGAGCCACCGGAGTTCGATATGGCGACTCCATGATCCAGGTGATCCGGTATGCAGTCGAAGCTTGTGAGGATATCCGAGTGTTCAGATACCCGCTCCTTTAGGAATCCATACTCCTGAGCCTAATGGCCACCTTTGCGGCCATACACCTTCCGGCAATATCCACCGGCGTTATGTTCAGAATTGCATTATGCAATGGTTGGGGTGGACTTTAATGCACCACATATGCTGATGAGCGCAGCTCGTTGAACGCTCTCAAGTTTCTTTGCAAGTGTGATCTTCTGTAAAGCCCTCCACCACATGAAGACTCCATAGAACATTATGGGCTTGACTATGGTGTCATAGAGCCAGAGTACCACCTTCGGTGAGAGGCCCCATCTCTTGCCAATAGCTCCTCTACAGCAGTAAAGGGCAATCGATGCCTTTTGGCTCTCTCCTCGATATTAGGCTTCCATGAAAGCTTTCTATCCAGGATGAGCCCTAAATACTTCACAGTATCCGCCGGTTGCAAGCGAATACCTCCCAATAGCGGCAACGGCGCCTCAGGGATCTTGTATCTTCTACTAAATAAAACCATTTCTGTTTTATTTGGATTTATAGCGAGTCCACTTTCGACCGCCCATTTTGTTACCACGCCGAGATATCCCTGCGTCAACTCATACACGGTGCTTAGAAACTTTCCTTTCACCATAAGTGCTACATCGTCTGCATAGGCAATAACCTTGCAGCCAAGATCCTCCAGCCTTTTGAGAAGGTCGTTAACGACTAGAATCCATAGAAGAGGGGTTCCCCTGCTTACCCTCCGCCGCGCGCTCGCGCTGCCCCATTCTGTTTCAACCACTCTGTCGCACAGAAGACTGAAAATGAGGTGCTTGAGGTTCGATTCAACCCCAAGACCGTCTAGAGCAGTTACGACTGCCTCTGGCAGGACATTGTTGAAAGCTCCTCAATATCAAGGAAGGTCCCAACTGCGAAGTCCTTAGCCTCAATTGCTTCCTCAAGCCACGACACGATAGTGTGCAAGGCAGTGTCCACCGACCTTCCTTTACGATACGCATGTTGCGCTCCTGATAGATAGTCCTCGGAATGCGCCTTCTCAAATACCAGTCCAGCAGTCTCTCCAAAGTTTTTAATAAAAAAGAGGAGAGACTGATGGGCCTGAAATCCTTGGCCGTGACGTGCGAGCCCCTGCCCGCCTTCGGGATGAACGTCACTCTGACTCGTCTCCAGGCCCCCGGAATGTAACCTAATCTGATGCAGTTCGCATAGATCGGTGCCAACCAGCCGCAAGATACCTTAGCAGCCTGCTGCAGCTGCGCTGGTATGATGCCGTCCGGTCCCGGGGACTTGAACGGTTTGAACGAATTTATCGCCCAAGTCAAGTGACGCTCATCCAGAAGGCCGACAAAGGCTGTGTAGTCGGCATGCAACGTTCCGAGAGATACCTCCATAGAGGACGTATTAGTAGGGAAGTGAGCATCAAGGAGCATCTGTAGAGTTTCTTCACTGCTCTGCGCCCACTTCCCATTAGCATCCCTAAGATACCCCAGGGACACAGGATTTTTCGCGAGGATTCGCCTGAATCTAGAGGACTCGTGACAGCCTTCCACTTTTTCGCAGAAGCTCTTCCACGAGCTCCTTTTAGCCCTTCTAAGCTCGGACTTGTATATTGAAAGTCCTGTTTTATACAGGACCCAATCATCAGGTAGCCCGCTCCTACGGGCCTTGTTAAATAAGCGCCTACAGGACGCCCTAATTTCCGAGAGCTCCACAGTCCACCATTGAGGTTTCCCTCTGCCCTTCGGTGTTTTTAATGGACAGGAGCTCTCCAATGCAGTGTTGCACGCCGAGCTGAAAGCTTCGACCCACCCATCCACCACATCGGCGGTGGCCAGCGCGCCCACCCCCGGTGCGCGTGGAAGAGTTTGCCGAAGCCTTCTGCGGTAACCTTCCAGTCCGTGTTTCTGGGATTTCTGAAAGATTTTCTAGGCGGACCCTCTCCGTCAAGACTAAACCCGATATACCTATGATCAGAAAAGGAGTGGTCATCGAGAACCCTCCAGTTCGAGATCAGCGGAGCAATCCCGTGTGAGGCAAGGGTGAGGTCGAGGACCTCCTCCTACCCGCGGTCACGAAGGTAGGAGAATTTCCCTGTTACATATGCGAAGATTTTCGCTAACAATAAAGTTAAAAAAGCGACTCACCTCTAGTGTTGGTATCCGAGCTCCCCCAGATTGAATGCCGCGAGTTGGCGTCCGAACCGATGATAACACCGGCACCATTCCGGGACGCTTCAGTCAAGGTCCTCCTCAGTAATGCGGGAGGCGGCTCTACCTCATCGTCGTGAGGCATGTACGCCGAGACTAGCCAGATATTTCCGGTGCCGCACTCTAGCCTTGCTGTAACTACGTCAGCGTTGCTGAAATTAGGTAAAATAAATACCGTTAGTTCATTTCTGACCAGCATACAGGCTCTGTTTCTACCTGCATCCTTGGCCACCAGCAGCTTATGGTTCTTCGTCCTCAGTCCAGATATACCGTTGCTAGTTAGCCACGGTTCCTGGATCAGGACCACATCGGCTTCGTCTTGCTCCAGACGAAGCAGTAGATTGGCGGAGGCCGCCTTTGCGTGATGGAGGTTAATCTGGAGGAATTTCATCCTTCAGACTCTCTCTAGTAGCGCTAGTTCAGCGCTAAAGTCCTGATCGACCCTCACCTCCTCGAACAATTGTTCGAGGCTGAAAACGGAGTCGCCCATCGACGATCCGCCTCCAGAGCTCGCCACGTCCGAGAGGTTTGGGTCGTTTTCCAAGGTCATTTGACCATCGCTAACGCCTTCCTCCTTCTCCCCGCACCTGCAGCTTGAGTGCCATCAGCCCTGGCATCCGTTGGGAGTACCTTAAGTACCACCATTTCGAACCCATAGCTGATGGCTCCCTTTGGTTTTGCTGAGAGGACCGATAGACTCTGCGTTAAGCATTATCAGCGCCTGCCGATATGGTTTATCGGTTCTCTCCAGCCTTATGACCCTCCAGTCATGCGCGGGGAGTGAGGGGTTGCAGTATCTGAGGATTTCCTCGATCTCTTTCGCAGTGGATGGTTCAGCTGGCAGCCAGACGCGAGCCCTAGGGCGAAGGGGAAGATCCTCTTTGTCCACGGCCTCCAGTCTGGCCCCTTCCAAACCTCCCCACCAGAGACACCGCCTTCTTATATAAGATGGCCGATCTTTCATCGGCACACCCAGTAAGCTTGTGTAGCCCATGGTGCCAACCGGCACTGACACATTTTGGAGGTGGCCCCGGGTTTTCCTTGACCACCTTGAGGAAGACCGAAGAGATAGCCGCCGCTACTCTCTTCCACTCCTCATGGGAGATAGCCCCGTCCTCCCTGCTGCGGTCAAGCACGCCCAATACCCTTGCACCAGCACCTTTAGCAATCTCGCTGAAAGTTGGCGCCGCGCCCGTTCTCGGTTTTTTGCCGAGGGAGGTTTCTCCCTCGTGCGACCTTTGTCGCTTAACCGCTGGTCCCTGCCTCTTTGCTTCGAGCCGTGACTCGTCCGTCTCGCTCTCTCTAAGCACCTTCTTGGCCCACTCAAGCGTGTTAGCATGCTGCTCAGATACCTGACCAGCATGCTCACCACCGTAGCGTTCCACTATCTTCGCCGCTAATCGACGGTCCGACTTCAGCTTCCTAGCTAAAGCCCCCTTGCTAATGCCCCCTGTGGAGCCCTTCATGATTCTAGCAGAAGTTCCTCTACTAGTGCTGGCGACTCCGCCGCGTATGAAGGCTCCACCCTTCACTACCTTTTTTGCCGGCGGATCTGCGCCGGCTTCCCCCATCCTGCCGCTTGATGCGGAGACTCCTACCAGGGTCTTAGTTCTATTGCTGCCTGGCGACGATTTCGTCGCCCCGGGAGCAGCAGCCCCGCCTGGGACAGATCTGGGTGTCGATTTCGACGCCCTATCACCTCCCTTCGTCACCTTCTCGTCCGTGTTTTGTGAAGTGTCCATGCAATAAGGGTCCCCACTCAGAGCCGCTATCCGTCCCCCGGAAAGGTAGTCGCCTTTTATGGTCCCAAGGTTATCTCAGTGATGAGGCCAAGGCGAGGGTTGACGTACGCCCTTATGAGGCAATACGTTCAGAGCCGACCAGCGCAAAGAAGGAGTCCTCTCAACTTACACCTACCACGCCAACTTAACGACGACGGGGGGGGAACGTACTCCGAGGCCTGCCAGGGTTTTAACGGGACGGAGGCAGTTTCGACATTAGCCCGACAGCCATTTCTGACTAGGTGTCACCCTATCATACTCAGGTGCCAGAATGCCGCCACCACCAGCCCAGGGTTCTAACAGATCCAGATAAGTTTCCTATTCTAAAACCAGTTCGATGCCTAAGGTCGTCTAGGGAATTGTAAGGCCGTGAAGGCCGCAGGCCATTTGGCGTTACCCAGGATGCACCAGCGTGGAGGCGACCTGCACTACATCCCTTGCATGTATTTGCTGCTGTTCCTTAATACAACGCGCTATTTCAAGCAATATAGCGTGGAACCTTTCCACTTGGCCGTTGCTTTCGCTGTGAGGTGTGAGGATGAAGAATTGATCAATAGAAAAGTGGTCACTTTGTAGTGTTTTTATTAAATTGGAGGTAAAAGCCTTTTCGTTCTCAGACACAACGGTTTTTATATTGTTGAAAATTAATACAACTTGTAGAAGAGCATCTTTGATATCAAGAGTGGTTCTTGATAGTAGTAATAAAAATATCGAGATGAAGAATTTGCCCTGTGAAATTTAGGATAGGAGTTTTGGCAACGCCAGGGTTTGGTGGCTTGAGCTGGTACTTATTTTCAAAGCAAATCTTACAATTTGCTATTAGATTTTTAAACATTTGGAAAATAATATTCTCTGGAAATTTGGTGAAAGTTTTCAGATAAACAGCAGTGTGGTCGATTATGTTCAGTAGCGACTGTTTCTAGTTGGTCATTCTTGTAATTCGGTGTGAACAAATTTAACAACTGGAAATTTGGATAATATGGGGTTCTGTATTTCCACTAAAATAGAAAGGTCACAATGAAGTCCCTTTGTTACGTTATAATTTAATGAAGATTTTAGCAGTTTACCAATTTTTCAACAGTTTCAAAAAAATGGTTTGTCGAGTAAATTTCGGAAAAAAAGTGCTAGTGTTTTTACTGAAAGTATATGATTTAGATAAAATGAATTGATTTTTAAATTGATTAACATGTTGCTTTATAGTTTTTATAGTGTTACTAGAAGACTCTTCACTGTGAGCGGCGGCACATTTTTTCGATTTTTTGCGTCTACATACATGTCCATTCTCCCCACGAAGAAATTTGGTTAATGTTTTTATCTTATCGGCATAATTTTTTACAAAGCGATGATAGTAGCCTGATAGACCGAGAAACGATCGCAGCGCACGCAATGTTGTTAAAATTTTATAATTCAATATTGCGTGGACTTTACCTAGGCAAGTTCTCATACCCTTTTCTGAAACCAAAAAACCCAGAAACTCAACTTCGGTTTTGTAAGACTTTGAATTTTCTGTTGATACTCTCATTCCCGCTTTTTTTAGCTTGCTGAAGATTCTATCGATGCTAGCCAAATGTGAGTTTCGTCGAGTGAATAAATAATTATGTCATCGATGTAAACGTGACAACACTTTCCGATATCCTCGCGCAGGACGTCGTCTATCGATCTCTGAAATATGCATTTTTTAAACCGAAGGGTAGCTTACATGACCCATACTTTCTATTGTTAATGCTAAACGCAGTTTCTTTCTATCTTCTTCGCACATAACAATCTGATGGAAACCAGATTTTAAATCTTAGGTGCTAAAATACATATTTTGATATTCCCATATTGGCCATAATTATAGTTGTATCCGGTATTGGATATCGATCAGGAACTGTTTGTTCGTTAATTTTCCTATAATCGATTACCGGTCGTAGTTACGGATTACAACTTTCATTTAAACCTTTTTTGGATGCAAGATGGACTGGGGAATTATATGGAGAACATGATTCTCTAATTATACCGTCTTTGATAAGGAAACGGATAGCTTTTGCTATAAATTGGATCATTGAGTACGAATCCTAGCCTTGACATTGGTGTTAAATAGTTGTGCTCTTTATGTGTGTTAATCATATCGCGAAGTTGAGTTTTAATGTGAAATGGAACAGATTCTTCTTCTATTATAATCAAATTGCTTTGGTTGCATGGGAGATGCTGTAGTTTCTCTTTACCGTTGCGGTAAACCAAGTATCCATTTTCAGTATCAACATTTGCCTCAATTTCTCTAAAAAAATCGTATCCAGTGATACCATCAAATGTACTTAAGTTGGGAAGTAAGTAAAATATTGAGGTATGACCGAGAACATTCATCAAGCATTGCTTATTTATTAAATTTGTCCCATTGATAGACTTTAACTTGAAGGGTTTACCGATATTTTTGATGCCATGCAGAAACGAAACATACATACATATATTTAACATAGTTTTTAGAAGTTCCGTCGTCGATTAAAACGCGTAGCTCCCGACCGCTTTTGGAAGTTTTAGTTATAAACGGCAGGAGCGACTTTAGTTGAAGTAATTAATTTCTTCAACTTCTTTCGTGTCGTTCTCAACGTGATTATATGTAGTTAGTATCATCATTAAGGCAACAACTTTCAGCATAATTTCTTAAATTATCGCCTTGAAAATACTCTTCATTATTTCCATCATAATTTACTTGATCGTAGATTTCTTTTACAGGTAGAAAGTTAACTTTTTGCATTTTATTTAGGGGTGTCTGATTTGAGGAGAATTGCGTGATCGCTTAAATAGCATAGGAAGAATCGTAGAAGGTCGCAGAGGCAGAGCATTTCATATTGACTGAAGTGGTGGAAACTTATTTCTATTTTGCTGGTAGTGGGGATTATCCTGATTTTGAGGAGACGATCGTTTATGGTAACAAGAGGTATTATTGTCGATTTCTATCGGCGTTGGCCTAGGGTGGGCGTTTTCAAAGTTGCGTGTAATGCGTTCAGTATGCTGATTAATCAGTTGGGAATAAGGTTTTGCTGGTTATGAGTTTCCTGCGGCAAAAGCACGGGCAAAATCATGACGCATGTGACTAATTTCAAGCTCTTGAGCTACTGCGAGTGCGCAGAGAAGATCCTTCGGTCTTGGCGAAAATAGATTGTCGCAGAATGGACAACAAAGACCCGATATGAATACCCGTGAAGCGTTTTCTCTTGCTCGATCGCTAAAAGCTGCAATAATTTCCCTATTACCAGTTTGGTTCATTATTTGTTTGTTAATTATGAGAGTTAGTTCTTTGTCAACTTTGTCATAGTACTCGGAAATTGATAGCATACCTTGCTTTAAGACGCAAAGTTCGTTCTCCAGAACATATAGTACGATGGTCTTTTGTCGAAGTACGATTGATCTAACCTTGCAATGATTGCTTGAAAATTAAGATATGTATTGAGCGATGACAAAGTAGAATTAGCAGATTCAGTAATCTTGCTTCGAAATATTCCCGTTGCAATATAGTATTTTTCCGAACTCTCTTTATAAAAATTCATTGTAAACTGCGCAGCGGTCCTCCATGGCGGATATGATAACGAATCGCCTTAAATAGGTCCAAGCTAGCATTATTATCTGTAACAAAAGGGTCAATAGATTCCGGAGCATAAGTTTGAACGTTGGGAGACCTTAAACGATTGCTAACTATTTCTAGAACTTGTTCAATGCTAATGCTCATGTTGATATCAAAAACTCTTAAATTTACTTTTTTAAAAGCTTCAAATCGTAGTTTGTAGCAAATATCAAGATATATTAATGTTTTAAGAAACAAATTTAATTTAAAAAGTGGAGAAAAAGTAAATTATTCAATCGGATAAGCGAACAATGAAGTAGACCATTTTACTAAGCCAGATCGAGGATTATAACTTTCTATGCAAATTTAAGACCCGAAAAGTACGTTTAATATTTCTATGAACAACAAACATACATACGTGTTATTGATTGTAGTTAATTTTATTACTTTTATTCAGATAAAAATACTGAACTTATAGAATAAAACGTTCTGGAAGAATTGTGTTATTACTAGTATTTAACGTTTCCCTTTTATGGGCTTTTAAAAAAGCCTAAACCTTATTGTTTAAATTAAATAGTTTTCATTATTTTTCACGCTTTGCACGAGTTTTTAGCAATATTTTTTGACTCTAAAGTATTTTTTTAAACACAAATGTATTACTTTTTATGATTTTGAATTATTACTTACAAGTTTTTTTGAGAATTTAAATATAAGTATTAATATTGTCCTCAGGGTAATTAGTCCTTTCCGCAAGATAAGTGATCTTCTTTTAAGTCCTTGAATATGACAGCGCAGTGGTTAGAAATTTTTAAGAAGTCCCACGTTGTTGGGCGTCAATTAGTAAAAATACCTTTTTATACTCTTGCAATCAGTTGCTACACAGTTTTGTTCACCTAACGGTTGTCAGTATCGCCTAAAACTAATCGACATAGATATAAGGTTATATATATATAAATGATCAGGATGACGAGAAAAGTTGAAATGCCGTCTGTCTGTCCATCCGTCCGTCCGTGTGTAAGTGCAAGCTGTAACTTGAGTAAAAATTGAGATATCTTAATGAAACTTTGTAAACGGGTTCCTTAGTACAAAAAAAGTTCGAGTGCATAGATGGGCGTAATCGGACCACTGCCATGCCCCCAAATCGCCAATCACCGAAAACACATAAAGTTCCATAACTATGGACTAAATTAAGATATGAGATTTTAATTTGGCAAAGGGGATCGCAGTAGCCAGGGGCACTGGCGGATAACAAATTTTGAAAAAGTGGGCATTGGCGCACCCCTTTCTATGTTGAATATGCATATCTCCTAAACCAATAAAGCTACAACAACCCAATTCGCCCAGCACAAATACTACAAGATTTACTACCGATAGTGTGAAAATGCATGAAATAGGATGAAAATCTCGCTCACTCCCTATAAAGCGGTACTGTTCAAAACTACTAAGTCCAACAAAAACTGTTCAAGACCCTAGGTATCGAATATGTGGACCCCAGTACCCATAGTTGACTTTTGATCGAAAATGTCGGTCAATGTGTGATATAAGTATATAGTATAACTGGAAATAAGGGATAAACTTTTTCTTATAATGGTATGTCTGTATGTCAAAAATGGGTTGAATTGGATCAACACTTCCCTCAAGAATATAAAATGTTCGGTTGCACCCGAACTTAGTTCTTCCTTACTTGTGTTACTTTCACAATAATGTTACTCGCTTTATTACTTATTGCTTAATGATTTCTAGCATTCGAATTCGACCTGACCAGACTATCTTTTTTTGCTCCACAGGAAAACGGGTTTTTATTGCTCTTTCGAGCTGCAGATCTCTGCGGGAAAACTGAGCTATGCGGGAGTTGTTGTTCATTGGTATTGCATATTTTTAAAGTGAGCGAACGCCACGCACATACAGCACATATTGAGAATTGAGTGCAAGAATAGGCTTAGCTTAGATTATAGCATTAACCTTTGTGTCAGATTTTATTAACCGTAGTGATTGACAACAGGTGTACCTTAACTTATACTAATATACATACTTATTTACGATGGTTCGAGGGCAAAGGTATTTGGCGGCAAAGGGCGCGATGACAGTCGGCGATTCGTTTATTTGCGGTTTCGGTGCAGTTCGGATTTTCTACCAATACCACAATGTTGTGACGCTTTGTAGTTGCGTCAGTCATTCGACTTGACTCCTTGACATGAAAACAAAAACATGAGATGTTTGCGGCACTTGTTATTTCTTTATGAATATGTGTACATACATACATAGGTAGCTTGCATTTGCTTTCGTAAATATACACACAAATTTGCCAAAGAAATAATATACTCTGCTAGCCAAAAGTGGTGAAAAAACTTGGTTTTCAAATCCTCAAAACTAGTCAAAAAACTATTGAGCCCGCCATAGGCGCTGTGCAGATTCTAACCACTTTCCTGCTTGCACGTACGTAAAAATCTGATTATAAATCTCTGTTGCGCTCATTTCGTAGTGTCATATAAAAAAAGTATATCTGAGCTGCTCTAATATCCCCAATCAATGCAAGGTTGCATTTTCGGATACTTAATTTTAAATACTTTTAGAACTCTAAACAAACATTTTAAATTTAAGTTTTTTTATTCCTTCTTTATTAATATAGAATTTTTACAGAAAATTATTTTAATTGTCTTATTACTAAAAATAATTAGTAACAAAATTATAGTTTTACCTAAATATTAAATATATGTATATGTATATCTTACATACAGAAATAAGTTGGGTTTTTGTCTGTTCGCTATAGCCGACCGCTGCATGAAATGAAAAATGGCCTGAACCACTTCGAAAGGAATCCAATGAAGATGGTTTGTAAAAACAAAAATTTAGAAGACGTTACTTATTAAGTGTCTTACGAGCGTAAATTTCCATAAAGTGGCTTTTTCATACAATTTTTTTGTTTTGTTTTCTAATTGATTTATTTGTAAATTATTTGAATCGTTGAATTTTGGTCGTTTGCTTTCTTTATTTCGGCTATTCAAAAGGTAAATTATTGATAAATATTAAGTGAAAATTTTATGTGTGCATAATACAAAGTGATCAATTACCGATTGAAATTTATTACATGCCACGAAGAGGTCGCCCTAACATCAATACATCAACATACAATGGCAGCTCAAAGCACATCTACAAGTACTCGCAGGATGCGACGACATACGTGCGAAATTATGGACGGGCGGATTTGTTTGTTACATTCACTTGCAATGCAAAATGCCCATAGATTATGGAATTATTGAATCGCGATCAATCAGCAAGATCGTCACGATGTCATAACACGACTTTTCAAACAACAGCTACGATGTTTGATGGACTTTATCTTGAAGCAACGTATGTATGTTAACATGGTGCTGTTAGATGCTAGATGTACTCTGTGGAATGGCGAAAAAGAGGTTTGCCGCACGCACACATCCTTCTTTGGATGGTGGATGTTGGTTGGTGGTTACACCAGATAAAATTGATGAAATCATTCCTGCGGAAATTCCTGATCCAGAGATAGATCCAGAATTATACGAAGCGCTCTTTGGATGAGGAATTCCACTGCTCCTGCCACATTTTAGTACTCTTGTTTCTCTCCTCTGTCCTTACCGATACTGTTTTAGGCGTTCATAATTGATATAAACTCTCGAGTTCATCTCCCTGGATGTCAATGGGCGGCATGCTGGCTAATACTTCAGCAGCGTCGATTGATATAGTCCGGAAAGCACTTATTACCCGAATTGCAGAAAGCCTATGCACTGCAATTATTTGTTTTGCATACGCTTTTATATCCATTGCCTGTATCCATACTGGTGCCGCATACAGTATTACGGAACTCATTGCTTTCGCTACATATTAAGAATCGCCGGCTGGAACGCACACAGCCTTCATTGGTCATCATTCTCGATAGGGCATTATAAATTCTGTTTGCCTTGGCGGAAGTATACTCCAAGTGTTCTTTAAATTTTAATTTGGAATCTAATATTACCCCCAGATACTCCAATTGCGGCTGCGAGGTAATCTTGCATTCCCCTACGGTGAGCTCTATTCGTTCTTCTATCTTCCTAGTGCTAATCAGTAAAACTTCTGTTTTTTCCTCTGCCAGTTTCAAACTCATAGAAGAGAACCATTGGCGTAGACTATTTAAGCACTCATTACATTTATTTCTCAGGTCGGCTAGTTGTTTGGCGACTGCTACCACCATGAGGTCGTCCGCATAAGCTACTAGTTTCACGTCTGTTGGTTGCTGTCTTCTTAGCACCCGTCATACATACGGTTCCATAATAGTGGGCCTAACATTGAGCCTTGTGGTACTCCACTTGAGATAGAGTAGCTCTTGGTGCCTTCGTCCGTCTCAAAAATCAGCTTTCTGTTTTTAAAATAGCTCGTTATTATGTTTATGAGGTATTCAGGGGCCCGTATTTCATCCAGCCCTTTAATTATGTCTGCCCATTTTGCTGAGTTGAACGCATTTTTGACATCCAGGGTAATCAGGTAACAATACTTTTTTGTGCCACCTTTCCATCTTTTGCCACTTACTGCACATTTCGCAATATCGACAACTTCTCGTTGTGCGTCAATAGTGAATCTCTTTTTTATGAAGCCGTATTGTCTCTCTGATAATCCGCCGGCTTTTTGGATTGCTAGTTCCAAGCGGTTTCTTACAATGCTTTCGTACACTTTCCCAATCGTGTCGAGCATGCAAAGAGGTCGATATGATGAGGGTTCTTCTGGTGGCTTTTTTGGCTTTGGGAGTAGAACCAGGCGCTGAATCTTCCACGGATCGGGGAACACCTCTTCTAATATACACGCATTGTACATGTTAATAAATAAACTGGGTCTAAGAGTTATGGCTTCTTTAAGGGCTCGATTTGGTATACCATCTATTCCAGGCGCTTTAGAGTTTTTGATTTTTTTCGCAATAGCCAATAGTTCGTCTTCTGTGACTAATAGGGGTGGCTCCGTAGCTTCGTTTCTTTTAATGTAGAAAATGGATGCATGTGTAGGGAATAACGCTTCGACAACATTTTTCATAAATGATGCGTTCTTAGGCTGCTGCGACTTATTTTTGAATTTCGACATACAAATTGTGTATGCCGATCCCCAGGGGTCTATGTTCGCCTCCTCACAAAGCTTTTCGAAACAGGATTTCTTACTACGGATATTGACTGACTTCAGGAGCTTTTTTTGGCATTTAAATTCTTCTCTGAGGAGGATTTCGTTTTCCCTTCCCTGGTTTCGCTGTGCGCGACGTCTAGCTGAGTGACAGAGCTTCCTCAGCTTGGAAATTTCGTCGCTCCACCAGTATACCGGCTTTCGATTGCTATTGTATCTTGTCCTGCGCATACTTGCGTCGCATGCTGCAACTAGTTCCTTCTGCACAGCGGATACTAAGTGGGTGGCGTCTTCGCCTGGTGCCTTTGCCGCCCTCCAGACGCTCTCAAAGACGTCGGTATCAAATTCTTTTTCACACCAACTACGTTTTCGAGAGAGATTTCTGCGAGACAGTTCCCTTTCTTGGGAGAACGAAACTTCAGCGATTATAGCCATATGGTCGCTATTTGTGTAAATATCTGATACCTTCCACTTAATATGTCTGCTAAGCGTGTCGTTAGCAAACATTAGGTCTATTATAGAACCTTTATTACCCTTTTGAAACGTATTTTTTGTGCCATTGTTTAGAATCTGAGGTTTGTTTGACTAATTAATTCTAGAATGAGGCGACCACGATGATTTGTAATTCTGCTACCCCAAGCAGTAGACCACGCGTTAAAATCACCCGCTATTATTATTGGCGATTTGTTTCTGGTCTCTAGAGACAGCGCCAGGAGAAAATCTTCAAATTCTCTAATTCTTGCGCTAGGACGAGCATAGCACCTTACAAAATATGTATATACCTTGTATCTTCGCCCTTGTAAAGCCGTTATGGACTTTTTTGGAGCGGGATGAGAAAGCTTGTCCTTTGCAGGCCCATATTGCTGCCTTGCTATTTCTATCTTTACACCAAGTGCTCTCCGAACGCAGTCTATATGGTTCGCTTAGTAAGGCGACATCTATATTCTCTTCTTGAACTGTTTGTTTTAGCAGATCTTGTGCTGCAGCGCAGTGCTTAAGGTTTGGCTGTAACAACCTCATTTTTTCATTGTTTTCATCATTTGTACGTACTTCGGACAGGTCGTACTTAAGACGGAGTGCTATCCTTTGCAAAGCATACAGCTCGGGGCATTTTTGCATACTTTTGCTACGTGCACTGCAGCTCCTCAGCGTGTACAGAGGGCTGACCGATCAGTCTGACTGACACATTTGTGTGCTATATGACCCAGTTGGAAGCACCTAAAACATCGGGTAATGGGTGAGTATTCTCTAAGACGACAGATAGACCACTATATCTTCACTTTGCCCAATTTTAGTGCAACTTTAGCGTCTTGAGCGCGCAGACAAATAAGAGCTATTTGTGTGCCACTTCGGGTTTTCCTCATATATTTGACTCTTGATTTCTCCAGGTTTTGGAACCCACACTCTTTTTTTAGTGCCTCGCAGATTTCTTCTGGTGTTGTAATTTCGTCTAAGTCCTTACACACTATTGTAACGTTATGGGTTTTTAGCTGTATCAGCGCCATTTCACCTACCGCTCCCTCTAAGACGGTTTGAAATGATTCGGCTCACTTGTCTGCCTGATTTTTCAACTCGATGAGTAGGTCTCCTTTCATCGATCAGCTCTTCAAGACCACTGTCGCTTTTAATCTTCCGGAGAATATCAGCGTAAGACGCACTCTCTTTTTTGGTTATTATGATGGCGTCCGGTTTCGTTCTAATTTTCTTCTGAATCGGTTTCTTCTTTTTCACAATATCCACCCATTTTTCACCTGTGCTATGTTGACCCGTAATATTTTCTTGTATTACTTTCGTTGGCTCACTGTTTACTTGTTGCACCTTCTCAATAGCTTATTTTGGGTTTTTCGTGGGGGGTAGGTCACCCGATGCTTCACGCAGCCGCTTTGGGGTATTCATCTCTTTAAAAATATGAGATATCTGGGTTGCTTTTTCAACCATATTTTTTTCTCCGGTTTCACGGTTTTTTTTTATATAAGCTCATTATGCTACTCAGTAAATAGCACATAGCTTGACTTACGTGCCTTTGACCAGCCATCATATTTTCCAACTCTTTAATTTTACAACCCAGCTCATTAAAATGGTCGGAAGTTTCATTATTTAATGAATTCTCTTCACTTCTGCTTGTTCGGTCCGTAGTTTCATCTCTAATTGTTGATCCAGCAGCAGTGGATTCCTCATTCCTGCCGTTAGAATGCGTTCTCAAAATTTTAGAATTCCTCCGGAAAAGATTCTTTGCTGTACGACCTATACTATTCTCTGAGGCCATGCCTCAGTGAGAAAATAGTCTGGCTACACCTGTCAATCAGTATGTTCAATCCCTACCGCTAAAACCTTACTTATATTTTCAATGGTTGGCAACGCCTAACCCAAAAGCAAAACGAAAAGGGAGAAAGCGAAAAACGGAGAACAGCTGATTAATCAAAACAAAACGGCATAAAAAATAAGCGCACGAAATGAAATGGAAAATAAACTTAAAACTAAAAAATTTGCAAGTTTGCCACGAAAAAGCACAGGTATGTACAAATGAATTTTTATTTAAAACAAATTTTACTTAGCTATTTCTCTAGGCTTATTATCCACTTGAATCGTCCGGACTTCCGGTAAGTACCAAGACAAAAACTATGTGCTGTCACTGTGAAAATTGGGATTAATCCAAGAAAAATCAAGAGCGTAAAAAAAACACTTCCACTTCACTCGACTTGTCACACAAATCATATAGCAACCGAAGGATACTATATGATTAATGTACGCAGTTCAACTTCATCTGAGTCATTGCGTATTGTGAATGGTACGGTGTGTGCAACTTTTTGAGAAACATGCCAGGAATTACAATTATCATGATCATTTCGACATATCAGCCTTCAAATCCGTGTCAATTATGGGATACGAACAAAAGTGATATTGCCGAAGACATTTTACACCGTATTCGCTAAGAACTGGAAATGGGCAAATTTCGGTTATACTTTCAGTGATTTGCTATCAATTCCACCTGCCTTTTGTCAATTCACTTCAACGAAAGATGAACTCATCACGAATGTTTATCCGAACATTGACGATGCTTTTTGACAAAAACATCGATGTTTCAGAAACATCGAGACATCTTTTGCATCCCTACTGCGTACACATGTTAACATATCACCAAAAAAAAATTGAAATCGTTTCAAATAGCACAAACATCACAAGTCAACATGGCAGCCAAAGTCGCGAAGTCCAAATGTACATAGTGAAGCTTACAACAAAAACATTTTACAGACACACATTCGTCAAGCGACCTCGCTTCATTCATAAAAAACATACTACATATACACCGTTACATATCTCCGAACAGGCTTTGGCCTAAGTTTTCTCTCTACAAGTGTGGGGAATAAAAAAAAAATATTTTTCGGAGTCCGTTGTTTATTCAACACGCTTAGAATACAAAATTGTGTTTTTTGTCACCTGAGCTGTTCTGTAAAGTAACTTATTGCTGATCAGCGAAAGTTCCTCACTCAGCTAGCTATTTCACAATAAATGCTATTCTAGCACAGTAGCGTCAATTCTAAGTAATTCATATGTTTCTGCTTAAGTCATGTTGGCAACGGAATTGAATGGTATGAAATGTCACAGTTTGGAGAGTTAACTCCTTCCTTTTTAAGTTCGATCGTCCCCGATCGATTAAAAATAAGTTGTTGAGTTGCGATCCAATATTCCGTAAATATTAGCTACTTATTTTGAGTGATATATTGTGGAACTTTATAAGGAAAGTACCACTATTCTGTGCTCTTTTGTATCGGTATTAATTCTACCATTAAAATCGTTTGAAAGTATTAAGCCTGGCTGCATTTCTTATATTGTTGTAATTTTTTTTTTCAGTTAAAAGTATTTTAATAATATATAATAGTGTTGTAGTATTGCATAAACTATTTATGTCGGCATATTCTAATGACTCTTCTATAATCAAAAATGGCATGTTTTCTTTTTTAAGCTTTTCTATAACGCTTTTAATTTTATTTTTTTTTAATAACATATTAACGTAAGTGTGCCCAATTACGGCCTAATACCTAATCCCGTGCTATTTCGTTTACAAGTTTTTTAAATAAACAAAATAAGTCAATGCCACCCACCATTCAAAGGACAGTTATTTTAAATTGTCAAAAATATATTCAACTTTACATTTGAAAAATGTCAAACCATAAATCATTTTATTTCATATTAAATTCACATATGTTAGTTGGCTGGAAGCAGTTGCCTAGCGCGGTGGTGATAATTAACAAGTTTTGTTGTGAAAAGTGCTAAGAGTTGTGTAAAAATTATTTAAGACTGATATTATAATTGGGTAAGTGCATACATATATATATACTAAAATATTTGTACATTATAGCATTTTTTACCGAAATATATGTTTTAATATGAATTTTGAAAAATAAACTCATATGTTAAATGCAAAGTTAGAACGGAATTTGGTACGTTGAAATTTCACCTGTATCGATCTACGTGCTATGAAACGGAATTAGGAACATATACCATATTTCGTTTTACTTTGTTTTGGGGTTGAAAATTGAGTTTTAATATATATTTAAATTCTTAGCTTAAAGTAAACTCTATAAATTGTTTAAAGATCAATTTCCGTCCTATCGTTTTTTTTGAGGAAAAAGCTTATTTTTTGCGTATGAAATTTCATAAATGAGCTTAAAATAAGTAAACACAATTCAGAGGCTTACTTTTCTAAAGCTATGTTATTGGATTAACAAGACTTTATTTGCGATGATTCTTCATTGGTGGAATTTAAATTAGTTACAAAACAGTTTACATCAAATATTTCGGGAACTCCCTGCTTAATATTTATAAAAACATGTAGCACGAAAATAGGCTTCAGTTTTTAATTTTGTGCCTAATTCCGTTCTATAGGCCGCAGTTGGGAACGGTGTGTTTCTAATTACGTTTCAATTCATTTTAAAGAGATTGAGTGCCGCCATCATGCCAAAATATACACAGGAATCATTAAATTTAGCTTTTGAAGCAATAAAAAGCAATCGGATGACTTGTTACAAGGCTTCAAAGGTATATCGTGTTCCGAAGCAAACTGTACTGGACAAAATTAAATACAAGTATTTAAAAGGCTGCCCAGGATATCTAGCTGTGCTAACGACAGAAGAAGAAAGTTTTATTGTCAAATGGGTTTGTTATCTGGCGGAAATAGGCTTTCCAGTAACAAAATATCAACTTGTAAACTGCGTTACTAACTTGGTTTAGGAACTAAATCGGCCGAATTCTTTTAAAAATAATATACCAGGCAGAAAGTGGTTGCAAGGGTTTTTGAAAAGAAATCCCACAGTGAGTCAACGTGTTTCGCAATCCTTAACAGTTTCTCGTGCGTCGGTAACAGAATCTTCTATAAGAAGTTGGTTTAAAAGAGTATATCAATACTTTGAAAATAACAATTGTCTCGATGTTTTAGAAGATTCAACACGAATCTTCAACTGTGATGAGTCCGCGTTTTTTCTTTGTCCAAAAGGTCAAGCAGTTTTGACAAAACGGGGTTCAAAGCATGTATACTTCAGATGATGTTAAAGAATGTGTTACATTATGCATAGGAGCTTCCGCTTCCGGTAAAATGATGCCAACTTTTGCTCTCTTTCCGTACAAAAGACTTCCAACCAACATACTTTCCAAATTTCCTTCTGATTGGGCTATTGGAAAGTCGGATTCAGGCTGGATGACCTGCGAAACATTTTATGAATATATAACAAATGTCTTTTATCCCTTCATCCTGAAAGAAAATATACAACTCCCAATCACGTCACGTCACACGTCACATTTGTCGCTGCATCTTATTGAGTTTTGCAAGAAGCAAGGAATCATACTTATAGCGCTTCTTCCAAACTCGACGCACTTGCTGCAACCAATGGATGTTGCAGTATTTCATAGTTTAAAAAATGACTGGAGAAAGCAAATACAAAATTGGAGAATGCTAAATAATTGACAAAGAATAAAACGGGAAGATTTCGGACCTATTGTTCAGAAATGCATACAATCTGCAATCACTTCTGATATACTACAAAACGGTTTTAAGGCTTGTGGCATATTTCCGTTTAATGAAGATGCAGTGGCTTACAATAAAATTTTAAAACCTGACATCAGAGACACATCCAATATAATCAGAGTACCAAATATGAATATCGCAGAAATTTCAGAGAACACTGAAGCAACAAAAACACTCGAAACTAATTCCGAAGAATTTTTACAAAGTTTTAAGAAAAGGTTGCCGGCTGAAAAGCTTAAACTGTTTATTGAGTGCAGCGGAACTTGAAAGGGTGATGTTAAAGACGAAAACTTATTTTACTTTTGGAGAAGTGTTAAGAATGAGCAAACAAGCAGCTGCATTGCAACTTCCGATCTTAATATTACGACTATTTTAGCTAACAACGACTGTTTGTTGGATATCGAAAACATGAGTATTGATTTCATAGATTTCAATGAAGAATTAGTTAACAAACATAATTTGAGCAGCTCAACTCCATCTTATGCCGTGAAGTCCAAGCAGCGTGAAGTAGTACATATATTGGACAGTATACCTTGCCCAGTAGCTCAAGCCATTAACTTCGAAGATATTCCAACCATCCACCAAGACCTCAGTTGCCCCCTAGGGAGGCGAATGACAATGTAGACGTGGTTAATATTAATTCGAGAACTCCACCAAAAAGCACAGTTAATGCAATAGAAATAAAAACATCTGAATTTCCAACGCCTTTCAAAAATGCTCTTTTCTGGCCAGAGCCCCAACCAGTGAACCCGAACAAAAAATTTGTCAAGAAAAAATTAACCCCAACTGTCGCCACTGCTTCTGAATACATTGAGTATCAGCGATGCTTGGATGAAGAACAAAAGATTAAGAAAGAAAAGATAATTTTAAAAAAGAAAGAAAAGCAAGGTTCAAAGGTGAAAGTAAAACGGAACATTAATAATACTTTTAATCCAGGAGACTATGTTGTAGTAAGGTATGAAGGCGAGAAATTTCCTGGGCAGGTGTTAAAAGTTACTAATGGGAATCCAGAAAAATTTCAAATCAAAACCATGACAATGAGTGGATCTAAACTGGCGTTGGCCAGAAAAAGAAGATATTTTAGAATACGACGCCGATGAAGTAGTTAAAAAAATTAATTTACCTCAGCCTATAAATAAGAGAGGAATATTTTCAGTACCTGATATGTAATAAACTAAAATTTAATATTGAACTGACCTTATGTATATTAATGTAATTGAAATTATTTTATTTCACGTACAAGTAATTGAATGTATACAGTTTTACTAACTAAATACTTATTATTTTATGTTTATATATCGCATCAAATGCATAGCTGACAAATAATGTCATTAAAATATTTGAAGTTATTTTATTTTATCTAACTAAGTAATTTTCTATGTGATTTATGTGAATAAAAATGTTTCGTTGTGTTCCACGTATAAACTGTGTAAGTTTTACTAACAAATTGCTAGGAATAATTGAAATAAGAACCTTTTCTAATGTAGCACGGAATAAGGATCACTTTAGCACGGAATTAGGATTTTGACAAAATTTTAGCACGGAATTGGGGCCAATTGACTGTTTCAGAAAAGCATTAATAAAAATAAAACGGTACAAAAATTCTACCATTTGAAAAGTCAATATGAAAAATAAAAGCTTTATTTACGATTTGTTTATAATTCTTCATTCCGTCTAACTTTTGATTCACTGTAATTTGCGTATATTCATCAATCTACCTTAATATGCCGTAATTAGGAGCATTTACCTTATTTAATATTTTAGTTTTGGCCCATTTAATGTCAGGTTTAATGTTGATTAAATTTTCTTTTCCTATGCTTATTCCATTTTCGATACTCAACGCAAATTTGTTTTCAATACCTCCATCCTTTTTAATGTAATTACATATTTCATTTATGTTATTTGCTAAACTATTAAATTTTAGATTACATTCTTCGTTTACGAACATTAGACTATTGTTATTACTGTTCAATTCGTTTATATTTCTACTTATAATTAAAAAATCTTCATGATCCGGACTACCGGCAAAATATTTCCATGCCGTTCCGATGAAGTTAATAGCCTTTTACTTCGAAATTTTATAGTGGTTTAATATCTTGTCTAGTGGCCTTGCTGGACATCGGTCGTATTTGCTTGTTTTTTAAATTTCACACATTCCAAATAATTATGTAACGTTGAAGTATCTGGTTTTTATTTTCAATGCTATTTCTATGAGTTCTAGTGTGCGTCAGAATTATTATGTTTTCCTGTTCCTCTTCGTTAGTAATGACATCTATTTGAGTTTGAGAAAATTAAACTTTCTTAAGAAAAATTGATTTTTAAATGTATAGATTAGACAGTCTAACTAAGGGAATTAATTTGAGAAGGTCGCGATAAAGAGTCCGCGACGACGTTAGATCTTCCAGGCTTATAGTACAATTTCTAACTATATTTTTCTAAGACAGCCTTCAATAGTTTCATTATGCTTTAAATTTTTTTATTGCTTAAAGCATAAGTGAGGGGTTGATGACCTATGTATATATATCTTCACTTGAGCTGTGCCATATAACAATTTTCTAAGTGAATTTAATTTTCATTTGCTGCATAGTTATCTTCTGTCTTGTTTGAGTGAGGACTGCCTATCGCATAATTAGAGTCATCTGGTGTAAGAGAGAAATCCAATTCAAAATTTGGATATGCAAGCATTTAGTCTCTTGAGATAAGGCTTGCTTTTCATTTATTAAAAGCCTCTAATGCGGCAGTATTAAAATTTATTTTAGTTTTTGAAGTGATCAGGGGTCTTGCAATTTTTGATAATCTCGCACAATTCGGCGGTAACATCCTGCTAAACCGAGAAAAGATCGTAGCTCTTTTATACAAGGAGAGTTCCAAAGTAAACAAAGCATTTTGAATCTAGCCCTGGTGGCGCCATTATATGTCGACTGGTGCGTTCTTTATCTTTATTGTCCAGAGAGAATTTCATGACATTTCATAGGTTGGAAGTGAAGTTATTGCGTTTTAAGTATCAGTATGTTGGTGTTATCGGTGCGAAAATGAGCTTCAAACAAAGAGCTAACAATAAACTTGGTTTTAAAATTGGTAAAACTTATACGGAAACATTTCAATTGATGAAACAAGTTTATGGCGATGATTGCCTATTCCGTAGCAGAGTGCACGAGTTCAAAGTGGTCGTGAGGACATAAATGACGATCAACATGTGGGCCAATCAAAATCCGTGATCACCGGAAATTCCATTGAAACTGTGCGTGATTTCATCAAAAATCAGCCAAGTTCATTATTGAAATTCATAGAAATGGAATTGAACATCTCCAAAACATCGATTTATCGCATTATGACCTAACATTTAGGCTTACAAAAGGTGTGTGCAGGGTTTGTTCCGCAAAAATTGACTGACAACCAATAATTGCTCAGAATCCAACATTCGAATGACAATTATTTGACAAAAAATCACATTTTAACCATTAGCCACTCCCCGTATTCACCTGATATGGAACTGGACGACTTTTTGCTTTTCGGAAAAATGCATTCGCATATGAAATGAAAGCGTTATGCAGAAGTAGAGGCCATTCAAGAGGCTTGCACCGGCATATTGGCGACAATACTGGCCAACGAGCTAAAACACTCGTTGGACATACTTTTGGACCGTGCAAAAAGCTGTAATGAAGTGGAAGGAGACTATTTTGCATAAAATAAATTGTTTTTGCTGAAAAAACCATTTGTTCTGTGTTTTTTTAAGTCCTCTTTACTTTGGAACGCACCTTCTATATTAGGGCAATTTTGAATTGCGTCAAATTTCAAGGGATTGGTTTTTATTCCTTTTGCGGTAATTATAAAACCGAGGTATTCCACTGATTTTTGGAAAAAATTACATTTATCTAGGTGTACTTTTATATATGTGAACAGCTTAAAGTGCTTCAAAAATTAGTTCAATATGGCGAATGTGTTTGCTTTTGCTTTGGCTAAAGGTGATTCGATCATCTTACCGATATGATCGCGTAATATGTCATCAAGGGCTCTTTAACACATGGGAGGAGCATTTTTCAGAACGAAAGGCAATTTTGTGAACTCATACATGCTTCTCATTTTAATGGAAACGCTGCTTTTCTATGTCAGATTCTTTTACCGGGATTTGATGAAAATATTTTTTCTGCTCTAATTGTGATAAAACGTCATTAATTATAGGATTAGGATGTCTATCCGCAATTGATAGCTAAGAAAGCTTTCGAAAGCTTATGACGATACTATAATGTTTATTTCCGGTGGAGTCCGACCTTTTCGGGACTATACAAGTACAGTGGGTTGCCAAATTATTAGGGACAGTCACATTTTTCCCCAATTTGCTCCTTTGGGCGCAGTTGAGTGCGGTTTTAAGAGGAACAACTTTACAGAGAAGTACTTTTTGCGTTCACCACATCTTGCTAACTCCAGTTTTAAGTAGGTTTTGAGAGTTAATGTATTTGTTTACTTTCTACAAACATTTTATTAACGGTAGACTCGCAGGGTGCTGAACACGTATTTTAGTGAAATTAATTATTTAAAAAAAGCTTTTAACATTTTTGTGCAACAAACGCAGATCAAATGTAAGTATCATAGTTGAATTATTAAAAAATAATGAATTTGGACCGATTTTCATTATACTTTGTTTTTTTTTTGCTCCAGTATGGGTCGAGGGTGTGATTTGTCCCCAAGGAAACAATCACAGATTAAAACTCTTCTCCAGCACACAAGCCATTCGCAAAGGAAGATAGCAGAACTAGCTGGAGTTTTTAAGACAGCAGTGAATAAAATAAAGATTGAGTCAAAATCAGTCACTTTCGCCAAAAAGAAAAGGTAAGAGTGGAAGAAAACGCATAACAACATCACGATCTGACCGGAAAATTCGGGACGTCTGCTTGCAAAACAGGAAGAAAAGTGCTGGGCTCTTAACTCAATTAGTTCAAGAGTCTGGAGTACTAGTATCCAAAAGAACTGTGCAGCGAAGGTTAGCAGAAGAAGGGTTGAGTGGTCATGGTCCTGCTAAGAAACCTCGGTTAACAGATGCGATGAAGAAAAAACGTCTTGCCTGGGCCCAAAAATACCGCCAGAAGACTGATAAGGACTGGAGTAAGGTCAGCTATTATTATTACTGTCATCTTACACCATTTTTTAAATCATATCTTTGAAAATAATAAGCAACTTTCTTTTTTTTCAGGTATGTTTTTCAGATGAGTCAACATTTGAAATTCTGGCCGACAAGAGCAGCTTCGTCCGGCGACGTCCAGGCGAAAAATATCACCCTGACTACCTTGTGGAGAGGGTTAAACACCCTGTTAAAATAAAGGTGTGGTCTGTCATAAGCGCTAAAGGGGTTGGACGTCTCTACATTGTCCAGGGTACCATGAGACAAGATCAATACAGACAAGTTCTGGAAACTCGACTGTTACCGCAACTTAAGGATTGGTTCCCAGACGGTGAGGAAGTCATTTTTATGCATGATTCAGTGCCATGTCATAAAGCAAGAAGCATAACCAAATTTCTGGCAGACCATAACATTCCAGATTTACCTTGGCCTGGCAATTCACCTGACATGAACCCCATAGAAAATTTGTGGCAGATTACCAAGGCCGAAATTGCCAAAGAGATAATAACTACCAAAGTAAAATTGATTGAAAAGTTAATAAATGCATGGCACTACAACCCCATGATTAAAGACGTGCCTTAACGTGCATAGAAAGTATGCCCAGACGAATTAAAGCACTCATTGAGGCCAAAGAAAATGTGACTAAGTACTGATTATTAATCAGAAATATTTTATCTCGCTCATATGTATATTTTTGAAATAATTTTTTTTATTTTTTTTTGTTCTTATGTTAGTTTGTAAATTACTCTTTTATTATTATTAAAGCTTTTTATAACTAAAAAAGACCAATACTTCACTTATACTATATTTTTGTGACTGTCCCTAATAATTTGGCAACCCACTGTACATACCCGTATGTTACATGAAGACCTAGATGGTCTGATTATACCATCTTCTAATAATTTTTGTAACTGGGTTTGGAACTCAGATTAACGTGAAACTGGGTAAGGGTAAAATTTAGTATATACTAGGGAATCGGTGTTCATTCGGATTTCTCCTACGATGCTGATAGTATAAAGCAATTTTTCATTAGGTTCCGAGAAAAGTCCTGGGAATGTTTTTATTTATTTATTCATATTACTTTGTTGAGTTGTTGATAGTGTTCAAGGTGTACGGACGTGTTTTTAATTCGCTCCGCGAATTCTGTGTTTATAATAAATATAGTTTAAAACAAGTAAGGAAGGGCTAAGTTCGGGTGTCACCGAACATTTTATACTCTCGCATGGTAAAGTGATAATCGAGATTTCATAATACGTCATTTACATATTTTTCAAATACCGTATTTTTGTAAAGTTTTATTCCGCTATCATCATTGATTCCTAATGTTTATACTCGTATTATACAGAGAAGGCATCAGATGGAATTGAAAATAGCTTTATATTGGAAGAAGGCGTGGTTGCGAACCGATTTCACCCATATTTCGTACATATCATCAGGGTGTTAAGAAAATATTATATACCGAATTTCATTGAAATCGGTCTAGTAGCTCCTGAGATATGGTTCTTGGTCCATAAGTGGGCGGCGCCACGCCCATTTTCAATTTTTAAAAAAAGCCTGGGTGCAGCTTCCTTCTGCCACTTCTTCCGTAAAATTTAGTGTTTCTGACGTTTTCAGTTAGTCGGTTATCGCACTTTTAGTGATTTTGAACATAACCTTTGTATGGGAGGTGGGCGTGGTTATTATCCGATTTCTTCCATTTTTGAACTGTACATGGAAATGCCTGAAGGAAACGACTCTGTAGACTTTGGTTGACATAGCTATAGTAGTTTCCGAGATATGTACAAAAAACTTAGTAGGGGGCGGGGCCACGCCCACTTTTCCAAAACAATTGCGTCCAAATATGCCCCTCCCTAATGCGATCCTTTGTGCCAAATTTCACTTTTAATATCTTTATTTATGGCTTAGTTATGACACTTTATAGGTTTTCGGTTTCCGCCATTTTGTGGGCGTGGCAGTTGGCCGATTTTGCCCATCTTCGAACTTAACCTTCTTATGGAGCCAAGGAATACGTGTACCAAGTTTCATCATGATATCTCAATGTTTACTCAAGTTACAGCTTGCATGGACGGACGGACAGACGGACGGACGGACGGACAGACAGACATCCGGATTTCGACTCTACTCGTCGCCCTGATCACTTTGGTATATATAACCCTATATCTGACTCTTTTAGTTTTAGGACTTACAAACATCCGTTATGTGAACAAAACTATAATACTCTCGTTAGCAACATTGTTGCGAGAGTATAAAACTAAAAAACACGCTTTTAAAACATATCAAACTAAAAAGTGAAAAATAATTCCTGCACTATTGTGAGAAAAGCGTGGAATGCTCGATATATAAAAAATATGTCACCCAGCGCCCCACGTTTTTCTCACAATAATGCAGGAATTATTTTTCACTTTTTAGTTTGATATGTTTTAAAAGCGTGTTTTTTAGTTTTCTTAAACTATATTTATTTTTAATTTATTAGTTTGATGTGAGATACCCCAAATTTGTTAAAATATGAACTATGACATGTAGTAGATATGGGTTAAGTAAATCGATAATTAGACAGCATTTAATATCTACTCGTAACCTTTCATTGAATAATTGTTATATTATTTGCGACCAAGTTCTATTCACGGCTTTACGAATTATTACTTCTTAATCGAATCATTTCTTCTAAAGCTTCAATGTTACATGGGGTTTTACCTGTCAACTTTGAACAGTCTAGTTCTTCAATTCGAGCACCGTCCAAAGATCTACAACGACTAAGTGCTACATAAGCTTGTCCAGCAGCAAACAGTCGAGAGCCCAGATAAATTACTGCATGATCTACTGTACAACCAGACCACGAAGTTGCGTAAATATGTATGAAGATGTATGAGCGTGCATACATATCGACGCAGATTTTTGCGAGTCACGGAAAAATATTTTAGACAAATATTATAAATCTACAACAGCTATGTTGACGCTTTTCTCACTTCTTTCTGTGAAGAAGCATCAGAAAGTTGTTGAATTTATGATTTTTAGCGTTTGCCATCGTCGCGAAAAGACACTTGTTGGTAAACGCATACTCGGGGAGATGTGAAAGTGGTCGCTTTTATGAATGAAGTGAGTTTGCGTGTTGAAAGTGCGCTTGCGTTCATGAATGAAATTGTTCTTGCTGTAAGATTTACTACATTTGGCTGCCATATTGACTTGTGACGCCGCTGATGCTATTTCAGACATTTGTTGTTTTTGTAGAATAATATTTGTAATTTTTGCGGATGACATATCTACATGTGAACGCATATAAAAATGTATGTTGTGTATGCTTTATTTGTGTGGGAATGTCATACGCACATATTTACATGTGTACGCGGATAAGTATGTCTGATGCCATTTCAAACAATTGTTTTTGTAAAGCAATTTTGTAGTTTTTGGGGGTGACATATTTGCATGTGTACGCATACATATGTATACAAGTATGTAGGTTTGTGTATGCGTTATTTGTGTACCAATGTCATACGCACATATTTATGTACATATGTACAGATGAGCAGGTCGCACATGTTATTATTGATAAGTGATAATATGATTTGAAATCGCGAAAGCGAACTTAAACACATATCGAGCCATAACCGCCGAAAAAATGTATCCCACAAACTCGAAATTTTACAGGGGAAGGTTTTTTTTAAATTAAATCAGTTTGAATAAAGTCATTATTTTAAAATTTATAATGTAAATATTTTTTTGTGTAATACATTTAATTTTAATAATTTTAAATAGATATTTGCATCATAACGGTTGTTTTTGTGGGATACATTTTTTTTGCTTTCCTTCTGGCAACATATTATTAAAAAAGTGTGTGGGTTACACAAAAAAATTATTTTAAGGAAGTGACTTCCCGTTTTTTTTTATTTAATTTTTTTACTCAGTCCTTAAAATTAAATTACATTTGATTTAAAAAAAAATAAATGCATAAATTTCTTAGTATATTCGATAAAACAAAAATAAAGTAATGTAAATCATATATTTAAAGTTTTCTGTTAACAAAGTAATGTTATTCATATTAAAATCTCGTAAACTTGAATCACGATAGATAAACATATATAAAGAACGCTAAATACTATCTTCTTGGTCGGTTTCAGGTAGCAAATCTTTAACAGATCCATCCCATTTTAAATTTAAATACTCGTGTTGGAATTTTACGGGTATAGTTTTTTTATCGCAAAGCGTTTTCAAATCCTTATATTTAGCAGAAGAAATGTTTAATATATGATCATATAATTGAGTAGGTCCCTCACAAACTATTTGGGAGTTTCGTCTGGATCGTGGAATTGAATCTAGATCATAATTTATGGTTTCAGATTCATCAAAGTAGCCATATTTAAGAGTAATATTTGAATTTTTTTTTTCCAATGTAACAGAGCATAATTTTGTAAATTGAATTTTCACTGAATTTGGAAGTAACGCCTGTGAAAATGTCTTCCAGTCTTTAAAATCACTGTTAGTTAATTCAATACAATTATATTTTCTTGGGTTAGTTCTTGCATTTGATATTATGGTGTACCACTCACTTGGAGCCCAAATAGTCCTATTCCGAATAAACGATTCAATTGTACTATGTATCGAATCAACAGGCATCATGGTGTGTCCAGGCAACAAGTATGTGATTTTTATATTAGTTACAAAATTAGAATTTTCAACAAAATAGGTTAATGTCGCAAGCATAGCTCTGTTTTTGTTCTGTCCTGCGCAGCTATCACAATAAAGATGGACTATCGACTGGGTTTTTCTTTCATCGACTAATTTAAGGTATTGGAAAACAGTTGTGCAAATTTCATTACACCCTCGTTTACCATCCTTTTCTCCCCATAAAAAACAAAACCCATCTCTTGTACCACTCTCATAAAAACTTTCATTGTAGAATGAATATTTTCTAGAATAGAACAAAGTAACACTTTTTCCATAGGGAGTATTTAAGACTTTTTGCAAGTCGAAACTTGTACATAAAAAAGCCGGATGCTCTTTGCATAGCTTTTGGTCCTACAAAAATATTTGTTTACATTTCTCTTTGTCCTTTAGATGAATTTGATACTCTTCTGATGAATGCAATTGCTTTTTGGATTCTGTGTCTAAATTATTGTAATTCTCGCATAAGATACATTTATCTTTTTTAGGTAAATGAAAGCCTAAATTGAAACTGTTTTTAAAAATATTACGGAATACTCTTAACGATAACTGACTATTTACTTTATTAAGAGTTTTCAAATGTTCTACATAATGCTGATATACAGTTTTTATGTTTCGAAATTCTTGAGGTAGATATAATTTTGTACTTTTGTTCCTGCAATAATGTGAAGGAACCGCTGGTAATTCTTCTATAAAGGATTTTACTAGCGATATGCTTGCTTCCTCAGATTTGTTGTGTGCAGTTGGCTTTTTCATATTTTCAAGGCAAGTTTTATACGAACTTCTATTTTTATTACGGATATTAAAATCGTTTGTGAAATGTTCAACGTTTTCAATAAAAATTTTTGACAAACTTTAAAACTGCTATTATTGATATTGATAAAATAATTAAAGCTGCACTTTTTTCTGTCACTTTCTCCATATCGCCTTTTAATATCGACTTGTTTAACACAAGAAGACAGCCAATCTTTCTGTCTAATTTTGTTGCCGATTCCCCAAAAATGTTCATTTATTCTTACTCTTTCATCTTCAGAAATTTTATCATGACACGAATTTGGACATTTTTTCTTTAAGCACGGGTTGGGCAAAACACTCGTATTTTTTTTCTTAACTTTTTGCAGCCTTTTAGGTATTCTCTTTTGCTTTCTGTAGCCCCTTTTCCCAACACACGTTTCCTCCTCGACTTCTTTTAAACTTTCCAAACCATTTAAAACAACGAAAGATTCATCTGAATCGCTATACGGTACCAGGGAGAGCTGTAAAAATATCCAATAATTGAAAACAAAAACATATTTTGCAAAAAAAAAACAAATTCATACCTTCGACATATTGTTCTAAAGCTTTATCTTTAATTAAAGTCTCAAAAAATTGTGTTTTTTCCCCTTGTGTTTCATTTATTTTAAAAGAGAATTTAATTGTATCCCACACAAGCGTTCAAAGAAAATGTAAACAAGTCACCATATGCATTTACATTAAAATTGTTTTTGTTATAAAATCATAACGGTTTAATCTACAGCCATGAAATTTTGACAGATGATGCAAATGATGCTGAACTATCGATTTCGATAACAAACCAAAAATCGATTATGGTGTGGGATACATTATTTTGGCGGTAATGGCTCGATATGGTCATGATACGTGTGAATATATGTATGTATGTACATATGTATGTATGTAAGTTTTGAATGATAAAATAAACGATTAATGTTCATTTATCACTATTGTAATATATTTCAATTTTTAAATAATATTATGAAAAATTTGTTATGTACATAAATATGTAAGTATGAATATATCTAAGACAAAAAATAATTAAAAAAAGGCTTTATTTTTACATTAACTACGAATGTTGCTCTGAAAAAGTAATTTAATTTAAATATATTCAATTGTACATGTATTCATAAATATATGTACACAAAAAGAATTCATACGAATACACATGTTTGCATATAAACGTATAAAAATATAAGCAAAAGAGCGAACATACATACATATGTACGTCTGTTAGAGCAATATATATCTACATAGTTTTGAGCATAATTTTTATTCCACGCGCTGCTCTGTTCAAGCAAAATGTTAAAATTTCTGCTGCAGAGCTGGCTGTAGTGAAACTGGACCATCTCGACCGAGTTAGCCAAAAATACTATTACGATCTCCGCGCCGTGAACCTTCTCTATGATAGACGTTCTCTGTTTATAACATATATATCGTATATTTATAAATATACATACGTTCTCTGGTACAACCTTGAATCTTATGAACGATCGACGCCCAACTCAGTATGCTATTCAAATATCACCAAAACTAGTTTTATATAGATAGATGTTGCATGCTTTTAAGCGCATCTTTTTGGTGAGGTGCTTAAGTTTATTATCGCCTTCGTACAGTGTCGCTCAAATATTTTAGGTTTCAGCACCACTTAAAAAAGTTACAAACATACAGTGTCGGACAAAACTCATTGGACTAATTCGAGTCTCACACATGTTCCGTCATAACTTTTTACATAGATGCATTAGAAGAATAATTTTTTTTGCAAAAGATAGACCACATATTCTTTATTAAGAAACAATGCAATAATACTAACTTTTATGTAAAATTTATAAATTACAACAGAAGGGAAAAAAGTAAAAAATTCGTGCGACATAACTCATTGGACTAACACTTTGGATATCGAAATAACCACTTCCATTGAATTAATTTACCGTTATGTGGCGGGAAAAGAATTTTGCAGGTACTTACTATAATTATAATTATTATAAATCGTAGATCACACTTATTCGAGTTGTTTATTTTAATGATAACGAGTGTGTTGTGAAATATTTAAAGTTGTCCCGAATAATGCTACTAAAAAATTTTTTTTGATAAAAATAGTAGACAAAACACATTCAACTGTACTTAAATTATTAATTGTAAGCAAATTCACAAAAAATGTGTGGAAAAGAAGCTTTAAAAAAATTATTCTCTGGGGAAAACAACTGTTTTTGCTATTTTACGCAAGAACAAAGCTGAAGGAACCGTTAAAAAACTTAATATTGGAGGACGTCTCAGAGTCAATTCGGTAAAGTATGACTTGCGAATAGTGCGCGAGTTTATAAAATATCCCCAGATATCAACAAACAATGTTGTAGATAGCTCACAACTAAGAGAGAGTACGCGTACAATACAACGGCGCGCCTTATATCTTATATTTCCAAAAAAATCGGTTAGCACCTTTGGAATTTGCGAAACTGCATATAAATTGGTCTGAAGAGCAATGGAAGCCGATATTGTTTTCAGATGAGTCCAAATTTAATTTGCAGAACTCAGATGGAATGACAGGTATACGAAGACCAACATGAAGCGTTTAGAGTGTCGATATTTGCAGGGTGCAGTAAAGCATGGTAGGGTAATATAATGGTGTGGGAATGCTTTTCTGGTCAGGGTTTACAGAATAGAAGGGAACATGGATGGGTTCCAATATAAAAATATACTGCCAACCCAAATGTTTCCTCACGCTATCCAAAAAATGCTTCCTGATTGGCAGTTTCAACATGTCAATGACCCCAGGCACAGCCTCAAAGTTGTGAAGGATTGGTTTTTGGAATAATAAGTTTATGTTATAAGATGGTCCGACCAGTTTCGTGACATGAATCCGATTAAAAACTTATGGGAAATTGTCAACAGGCACATTAAAGAGGAACAGGTCCACGGTTATAAAAACAAGCTACTTGATGTATTAAAACGAGCCGAGAATGGAATAAATGATTCACATATTAGTAATTAAATTTCATTTATGCCTAAAAGATGTGTTGCAATCAAAAAAAAAAAAATAATGGCTACTCAGTAAAATATTAATTTAAAACTAATTTACTTTCATATTTAGCTAAAGTCCAATGAGTTATGTCGCACGAATTTTTTACTTTTTTCCCTTCTGTTATAATTTATAAATCCTACATAAAAGTTAAAAAATATTATTGCATTGTTTCTTAATATAGAATATGTGGTCTATCTTTTGCAAAAATTATTCTTGTAATGCATCTATGTAAAAAGTTATGACGGAACATGTGTGAGACTCGAGTTAGTCCAATGAGTTTTGTCCGACACTGTACATACATACATACATACATACATACTAGTGAAGCTACTAAAAGCGTATTAAAAAAGCAAACAAGCAAAAATTACAAAACAAAAGATTGAATAAATAGAAAACAAACAAATAGCAAACAGTGCACACAAATTGTTATTATTTAACATAAACAAATTATGCACGAAACAAAAAGTAAAAACACAAGAAAAGAAAAATAATCAAACAATCAAAAATGAGTGCTGCTGCTCAGCCTCACCAGCAAGGCCGTAGGCTTTCTTTAAATGCCTACTTTAACTTTGAAGAGCCAACAACAGCAACTCCTGGCAAACACAAAACTAACGGCTATGACTCATCATCGCAGCGCTCAGTTGAAAGGGCAACAAAGTAAGCGCAGTCAGCAGAAGTAGCAGAGAACAGCAATCGGGCAACAACAAATGCGCTGGCAGCGACCAGTATGCAGGTACCAGCAAGCACCCGGACAGCGAAGGAAAACAAAATGCAAGGTGAGAATGTACCAAGCAAAAAAAAGGCCGCCTGTTCTGTATTAACGTAAAAAGTAAATTAAGCCCAGTAAAATCAGCGGTCAATACCAAAAAATTTCAACCAGGCACGCCAAATGGTAAAAGGCCAGAAATCCTAAATGGTAACAGATTTGCCATACTAAGCAATGGTTCAAACGACGATGCGAAAGGTACCAGCACAGTCGTTAATGCCAGACCAGCTCCAATATATTTGCGCGAGCGTAGCAGTAATACTCTTGTTGCGAAATTAACTAAAATTGTAGGTACTAACAATTTTCATATGGTGGCTTTGTTTTTTTTTTTTTTGCGGTCATCATCATCGGTGCTATCGTCACAGCAGCGGTATGTGCCACTTGCAGATCACTAAAAACCCCCCTCTAAGGAACTGTCGTCCACCCTGGGACCGCATTTGCATTACTTCAGGGTGGCGTTCCGGTTTTCTCATTGAGAGATCTACATTTGCGCACCTGATCCAGGTCCCGCTTTTTGCTGCGAAGTAAGATTGCCTCACTCTACAACATGACGCTGACTAAATTGTCCGCGTTTATTGGGCCAACCAGGTTTCCTACGGCGGTGCGTTCTCGTTGCCAACGCACACATTCAAAGAATGTGTGTTCAGTGTCGTCTTCTGTCGCGTCGTTATATAGGCATGACGGCTCTTCGACTTTTCCCATTCTGTGGAGGTACTTTTTGAAGTATCCGTGACCGGATAATAGCTGGGTTGTGTAAAAATCGACTTCTCCGAATTTACGGTTTGTCCATAAGTCTAGACTTTTTATTAGCCTGGCCGTCAATCTGCCGCGACTTTTATTCTCCTATCTTTATTGCCATGTTGTTAATGTATCTTTCCTTATTTGTTGTATTGCGCTTTTGTTATTATCGTATGATTTCTTTAGCTCCCACAGCTTTTTCCTTTCATATGCTAGAAGGTCAATTGGGGCATTACCGCTTATAACTAATATTGCATCGCCTGATACTGTCCGGTAGGCTGATGCAACTCTGAGGGCTGCAGTGTGGTGCACTCTGGCCATTACCTTACGCCGGTTTTTCTGTTTAAGCGCGTCTGCCCAGATCTCGGCTCCGTATAGTAAGACGCTGATTGTCGTCGACATTTGGAGCTTTCTCTTTTCTTGCCTAGGGCCTCCTATGTTGGCCATTAATCGGCTCAGTTGAAAGGTGATCTTCGCTGCCTTTCCTGCGGCGTGCTGGATTTGTACCCAGAAGGTTAGTCTGGGGTCCAGTCTTACGCCTCGAAAGGTATGTGCTTGTTTATCTCGAGAGGTATGTGCTTGTTTGTTAGCAGCAGTAGCTCTGTTTTCGCCGTAGCGAGCAGGAGGATGTGTGTGTCGAGCATGTTTGCGTCCGTATCATGACCTGATTAAGCTTTCTTCGCGCTTCTTCTGTATCCCTTGCTGTGATTACTGCCGCAATGTCGTCCGCGTACCCAATTAAATATGATTCGTCTGGCATTTCTAGTTTTAGTATAGCGTCGTAGCTAATGTTTCATAAGTCTGGGCTGCTTCTACGCTTTCAGTGACGCATTTTATGGCTCCTATTGTTGATCTTCTGGCTCTGAAACCATGTTGTCTAGGGGACAGTCCTCCAGCTTCGTTAATAGCCGCTTCGAGTCTGGGTTTTATTAGGCTTTCGTATAGCTTTCCCGCTGTGTCAAGCATGCATAATGAACGGTATGCTGATGGCGAATTGGGGTCTCCTTTTCCCTTACTGATTAGCACCAGCCGTTACTTTTTCCATGGTTCAGGGAATATTTCGGTTTCAAGGCAGGCGTTGTACATGTTCAGTAGTACTGCCGGGCGCTCTGAGCGATTATTTTGAGGATTTCTGCTGGGATCCCGTTCGGGCCGGGTGATTTGTTGGTTTTGAGCTTGCCAGTGGCTAGCTGCAGCTAACAAACACAAATTAACACGTACCGTTCCAAACGGGGTTAGATCGCTGAAAAAACAGCCCTTGGTCGGATAAAATCCGAGTCAATTCCGGTGCGTAGAACCGACTGTCGTGGCTAGCTGCAGCTCTTCAAGGGTGGTGCCTTTGAGAAAAGGCAATATAGATGAAACAAAAATTCAGTCCTACACTGAAAAAAGTTTTATGGAAATCGTTAAAATTTTGTCAAATGAAAAGAATTATTATTCGTACCAACTGAAGAGCTCTAAGAGCCTAGTTATTGTAATTAAGGGTATAGAGTCCGCCGCAGACTCTAGTGAAGTCAAAGAAGCATTGGAAGAATACGGTTTTGGTATTAAAACTGTTGTAAACATATTTAATAGAAACAAAGTACCACAGCCAATGTTCAAAATAGAATTGATGCCAAATTCTAACCAACTAAAGAATTTACAATCTAAAATGTCTGCTCCATCGCAGAATCACCGTTGAGGAACCACATAAGAGAAATGGTCCAGTACAATGTACAAACTGCCAAGAGTATGGACACACGAAAGCATATTGCACTCTACGCAGTCACTGTGTGGTGTGTGGTGATCTACAACTTACTTCAAAATTTACTCTTAAAAAACAGGATTTAAATAAAAAATGAAGCAATTGTGGAATAAATCACACTGCTAACTACAGGGGTTGCCCTGTATATAAAGATTTGAAATTGAAGTTGCCACAGGGCATTCAAGCACATCGTAATCAAATGTTGAATATTCCTCCTAATGAAAATATTGAAATCGCCGCCCATATTTCAAAACCAGTAAATCTTAAACAAAATGCTACACAAGGGAGCTATGCAAACGTGGTGAAAGGCAATACTACACAAATGCAATTGGCCCAAAACCAAATAAATGGAAGCGTTGAAACTATGATTTTCAACCTTACCCAATGTATGACACAATTGATGGCTTCAATGCACAATATGATTCCAGAGATAATCGAATCACAAAACCAAATGTTGCAAACCTTTTAAGTAAAAAATGAGTGTATTGAACATTCCTTTATGAAATGTTAACGGTGTTAACCAACATAAACTGGAACTTATTAGATTTTTGGATGAAAATAATATTGATGTAATGCCATTGTCAGAAACTCGTCTACGAACAAAAACAATTTCTTTTCACCGGGATTTAGACCCTATATTACAAACCACCCAGATGGAAAGGCACATGGAGGAACAGCATTGTTGGTTAGAAAACGGTTAAACCACCACGCATTAGAATCTTATGCCACAGCGCAATTACAAGTTACAACAATAACTACAAAAAATCGCTGCGGGGACTTAAGCCTGACGGCCATATACTGCCCACCTCGGTTTAAATTACAGACATCCAATTTAAAGACTTTTTTGGAACACTAGGCCATAGATTTTTAGCAGGTGGAGATTACAATGCAAAACAAACGTATTGGTGGGCTCATAACTATTTAATCCGACAGGAGGAAAGCTGTATCACACTATTATAAACAGGCGCAATAACCTTGACATAATATCTCCTGGTACTACATATTGGCCTAGTGATCGTAACAAAATACCACATTTCATTGATTTTGCCGTAAAAAAAATATAGGTAAATCGCAAATCATAGTTGATACATGCACTGACCTACCTTCTGATCACTCTCCTGTACTAAAAAGATATGTGAGCAACCTATATTCGTTGATCCAAAAGTGGGTCTAACATCTTATAATGCGAATTAGCTACAATATAAAAAATTCGTCAGTAGTCACATTAATATTGGGTACATAATATGGATGGAGTCATGTGTAGAAGTTCACGCAAGTGAGGAAAGTTCTCTGATCGCCATTCACTTGGGAGTGTCCAGAAACGATTCTTTTACACATGGCTCAAGTAGGTCACTACTTCCGGTCTTTGACCAAGTATCCTCTGGGTAGCCTAAGAACATCCGTTTGAAGGCGAGCTAATGTGAGAAGGCGAAACATCCCCTACATAGGGTTGTGCGTAGGGTTTGGGACCCGCTACGTAAAAAAGCACCCCCAATGAAAGGAAGCAACAAGCCTCGGATGAGAGACCACCCTTTTGATGACGACCATGGCAAACGAAATAAGGACTACGATTTGAGGGCATGCACCTGGAATGTCCGGACCCTTAATAGGGAAGGTGCCGCTGCCCAGCTGGATGGCAGGCTGGCATCACCGCCGTCCAAGAAATGCGATGGACGGGACAAGGACAGGGACGAGTAGGTCCTTGTGACATTTATTACAGTGGCCATATAAAGGAGCGCAAGTTTGGTGTAGGATTCGTGGTGGGAGAGAGGCTCCGTCGCCGAGTACTATCATTTACTCCGGTGAATGAACGTCTAGCCACAATCCGCATCAAAGCGAGGTTCTTCAACATATCGCTGATTTGCGCCCACGCCCCGACGGAAGAGAAGGACGAGGTGACCAAAGATGCTTTCTATGAGCGCTTGGAGCGCGCTTGTGAGAGCTGCCCCCGCCACGATGTCAAATTCGTGCTTGGCAACTTTAACGCCAAGGTGGGCAAAGAAGGTATCTTTGGCACTACGGTCGGTAAATTCAGCCTCCACGACGGAACATCCCCAAATAGGTTGAGGCTGATTGACTTCGCCGGGGCCCGAAATATGGTTATCTGTAGTACTAGATACCAGCGTAAAAAGATTCATCAAGCTACCTGGCTGTCTCCGGATCGAAAAACTACCAACCAGATCGATCATGTTGTGATAGACGGAAGACACGTCTCCAGTGTTTTAGATGTGCGTGCTCTCCGAGGTCCTAACATCGACTCGGACCACTATCTCGTTGCAGCCAAGATTCGCACCCGCCTCTGTGCAGCAAAAAACGCACGCCAACAAACACAAGGAACGTTCGACGTCGAGAAGCTGCAATCACAACAGACAGCCAAACGATTTTCTACTCGGCTTGCACTCCTGCTCTCTGAGATCACTCGTCAACAACTCGGTATAAGGGAACTGTGGGACGGCATTTCAAATTCCTTACGTACAGCTGCAACCGAAACCATTGGTTTTCGGAAAGTGCAAAAGAACATCTGGTAAGACGAGAAGTGCCGTGCCGCAGCGGAGAGAAAGTAGACTGCCTACATCGCAACTTTACAATCGACCACAACACGTGCAGGAAGGGATAGATACCGAGAGTTTAAGAGGGAAGCGAGACGCATTTGCAGACACAAAAAGAAAGAGGCCGAAATGCGTGAATATGATGAGCTTGATAAGCTGGCCGATAGCGTTAATGCTTGAAAATTTTACGGAGAAATGCGGCGACTCACAGAAGGTTTCAACACCGGAGCATTCTCTTGTAGAATCGAAGGAAAGGAGGTGATCTAGTAACCGTCGCCCAGAGAATACTAAAATTATGGAGGGAACACTTCTCCAGCCTGCTGAATGGAATGAAGGCATAACACCAGGAGAAGGCGAACCCGATTCCCCAATCGATGACGATGGAGCAGACGTTCCATTGCCCGACCATGAAGAAGTTCAAATAGTAATTGCCCGCCTGAAGAACAACAAAGCGGCAGGGGCCGACGGATTGCCGGCCGAGCTATTCTAACACGGAGGCGAAGAACTGATAAGGAGCATGCATCAGCTTCTTTGTAAAATATGGTCGGACGAAAGCATGCCCAAAGATTAGAATTTAAGTGTGCTATTTCCAATCCATAAAAAAGGAGACCCCAGAATCTGCGCCAACTACCATTGGATTAGCCTCGTCAACATCGCATAGAAGGTTCTATCGAGCGTATTGTGTGAAAGATTAAAGCCCATCGTCAACAAACTGATTGGACTTTATCAGTGTGGCTTCAGACCCGGAAAATCAACAACCGACCAGATATTCACCATGCACCAAATCTTGGAAAAGACCCGTCAAAGGAGAATCGACACACACCACCTCTTCGTCGATTTCAAAGCTGCTTTCGACAGCACGAAAAGGAGCTGCCTTTATGTCGCGATGTCTGAATTTGGTATCCCCGCAAAACTAATACGGCTGTGTAAACTGACGTTGAGCAACACCAAAAGCTCCGTCAGGATCGGGAAGGACCTCTCCGAGCCGTTCGATACCAAACGAGGTTTCAGACAAGGCGACTCCCTATCGTGCGACTTCTTCAATCTGCTTCTGGATAAAATAGTTCGCGCTGCAGAACTAAATAGAGAAGGTACCATCTTCTATAAGAGTGTACAGCTGCTGGCGTATGCCGATGATATTGATATCATCGGCCTCAACACCCGCGCCGTTAGTTTTGCTTTCTACAGGCTGGACAAGGAAGCACAGAAAATTGGTCTGGCAGTGAACGAGGGAAAAACGAAATATCTCCTGTTATCAAACAAACAGTCGTCGCACTCGCGACTTGGCTCTCACGTCACTGTTGACAGTCATAACTTTGAAGTTGTAGATAATTTCGTCTATTTAGGAACCAGCATTAACGCCACCAACAATGTCAGCCTGGAAATCCAACGCAGGATTGCTCTTGCCAACAGGTGCTACTTCGGACTGAGTAGGTAATTGAAAAGTAAAGTCCTCTCTCGACGAACAAAAGCTAAACTCTCTAAGTCGCTCATATTTCCCGTCCTGCTATATGGTGCAGAGGCTTGGGCGATGACAACAACCGTGGAGTCGACGTTACGAGTTTTCGAGAGAAAAATTCTGCGAAAGATTTATGGTCCTTTGCGCATTGGCCACGGCGAATATCGCATTCGATGGAACGATGAGCTGTACGAGATATACGACGACATTGTGACATAGTTCAGCGAATTAAAAGACAGCGGCTACGCTGGCTGGGTCATGTTGTCCGGATGGATGAAAACACTCCAGCTCTGAAAGTATTCGACGCAGTGACCCGCCGGGGGAAGCAGAGGAAGAGGAAGACCTCCACTCCGTTGGAAGGACCAAGTGGAGAAGGACCTGACTTCGCTTGGAATATCTAATTGGCGCCACGTAGCGAAAAGAAGACTGGCGCGCTGTTGTTAACTCGGCTACAATCGCGTAAGCGGTGTCTGCGCCAATTAAGAAGAAGAAGAAAATAAATACAGGAAGAGTCATTGACAAAAGCATAGAAGAACTCAATGATATAATAACTAACGCAGCTGTCTTAGCAACACCAAACGAAAGCTATCAGCCACTTGGTTTCAGAAAAATCTCTAATAGCGAAATTGAAAAGCTTGTAAATGAAAAAAGGCGAGCAAAACGAGAATGGCAAATAAATCGCTCTCCTTCCACTCAGCTTCAATTAAAATCAGCTGTACGTAAATTGAAAAAGGGCCTTAAGCATGAGGAAGAATTCAACACTGAAATGTATATAAAGAAGCCGTGTCCAAATTCCAGCAAACAAAATTCCCTTTGGAGAGCCCAAAAGTCCATGAAGTCATCAACTGACTCCAACATGCCTATACGGACATGGATGGAAATTGGGCTTGAAGTGACGAAGAAAAGGCTTATTGCTTTGCAAATCACCTAGAAAAGGTATTTCAACCCAATTTGCCGAAGAACAACTTTAAGCTGCCAATCTTACCCAACACAGCTAAAGAGTCACTTGAGTCTCTTATGACTTCACCTTCTGAAATCATTGGTATCATCAAAGAACTTAAACCAAAAAAGTCGCCGGGACATGATAAAATTTCCCCAAAAATGCTAATTGAGTTACCAATTATTGCTGTAGAAGTGCTCTCTTTGCTCTTCAGTGCAATACTTGGTAGATAAAGCTGGGAAAGACTTAATGCAGCCGTCTTCATACAGACCAATCAGTCTTCTACCATGTATTTCTAAAGTATTTGAAAAAGTATTACTATGAAAGATGTCTCCCTTCCTCCACGAAAATTATATAATACAAACCTATCAATTCGGATTTCGTGCCAAACATGGCACAATAGAGCAAGTAAATAGAATTACTAACCTTTTATATAAGATGAAAAAATTGTACCTTTAGAATTGTATAAAACATTCGAGTCTTATTTGAATAATAGGCAATTTATGGTAAAAGTGGGTAAATTCATATCTGATGAACGACAAATGAGGGCTGGTGTACCACAGGGCAGCGTTTTAGGCCCAACTCTATTCATAATAAATACAGCAGATCTTCCAATAGCTAACAGTATGTTAACTTCAACTTTTTCGGATAATACAGATATAGTGAGCCGTAGCAATTGCCACATTTTAGCATCAAGAATACTAGCGGAGCATTTAAGCGTATAACTGTGAATGAACAGAAATGTAAGCAAGTTACGTTTTCGCTATGACCAAAAGCGAGCCCGGCAGTAAAAATAAACAATATTTTAATACCCCAAGCGAACGAAGTAACATATATTGGTATTCACATAGAGAGAAGGCTCACGTGGAGAAAACACATCTCTAGTAAAATAACATGTATGAAGATTAGAGCTGCAAATTTAAATTGGCTTTTAAATAAAAACGCAAAACTTAGCCTAGACAATAAAGTTCTTTTATATAATGCGGTTATAAAGCCGATTTGGATGTATGGCATTCAACTGTGGGGTACGACCTGTGCAACTACTAGTGATATAATACAAAGGTTCCAATCGAAAATGTTTAGAACAATCACAGGTGCTCCATGGCATATGCGTAGTGAAAGTATCCAAAAAGACCTTGGTATTCCTATGGCAAAGAAAGAAATAGAAGATAGCAGAATTAAATATATATCTAAACTCCGAGATCACCCAAACCCTTTAGCTAATGCTTTGGTACATTCCTGCGACCAAACACGCCTTAAAAGAAGAGATATGCCTGCGTAATAAAGAGCAACGTATCACCAAAACAGCTCAATCACTTGCTTGAGCCAGTCTAGTTTTTAAATAGATATAAGATTTTATAACTTATTGTTAGGCTTTAAATAGCAGATCCAATAAATAAAATAATATTAAAAACATTTCTATCACCTAAAACAATCGAGTTAGATATGGGGTTAAAGATGTAAATTACGAAACGATTGGCTTCTGGAGAAGCCTAAATTAAGATACAAAGCTGAAATTGTGTAAAACGAATCCGAATAATGCGGGATACCTGTGGTTTGAAAATTTAAACAAGTGGGCTTGTCTTTAAAAGTTTTAATGTATATATCTCCCAAACTACGTATCGGTACTTGACCCAAATTTGCACAGTAGAAAAAATTTCGACACCTTTTGCGACAGCGAAAAATTAGGTGAATTAGGATGGTATCCGCGCTGACTTCCCATATAACAATTTTGTATAAAAGCGATTTTCTCGCATATAAACGTTTAGAAATCCATATCAAGTTGCTTAGAATCATTAACTTCACATACTAAAGTTAATTAACTCACACATCTTATTCAAGTTGACATAAAGCCATAACGGCAGTGCATTTGGAAAAATTCCACAATTTTGGTTTGGGTTATCTCGGAGTTTAGATATATGGATCTTCTTTGGTTTGATTAAAAAACGTGCTTCAACTTCTGACTATGGTAATACTTTTTATTCGGAAAGTGGCGTGTTCTAACTGGATATGCGTAAAAGAAAGAAAAGAAGAATAACAGTTCTGTGAACTGCGATGCAGATACATAAATTAATGAGTGCTGCCAAAGCATCGAATTGATGGTGCTGCCCTTGGCTGATAGGTGTGTTCGCGTACTACACTGCCACAACCAGCCCCCCTTTTAATCTGTGTGTGCTTACAGACACAGACGTTTAGGGAATCGAACTTTTCTTCCCAGGCGAGTTGTGGTTTTTACTTGAGGGTCGCTGATCTCAGCTGGAGTAGGCCCTGCCTTCTCGTCGATAATGTTGTTGTTGTCGGTAAATGCCGCTTTCAGCCTGTCGATTGAAATTTTTCTAATTTTGTTTCGGATGTTCAGCGTGAAATATTTCGGATGACATTTTATTACTGCGAATGGTCCGTCATACGGCTTCTGCAGTGGTTTTGCAATTGCGTCGTTTCGCACGAAGACTTGCGTACATTGATGGAGTTCCTTTTGTATAAATGGTTTTATTTTTGTGTGGTGTGCCGTTTGCGTCGGTCGTATCGATTCCATTGCATGTCTGAATTCTTGAACAAACTCTGCTTCGTTTTGGTGCAGCTTCGGTTCGGTAATAAATTCTGCTGGTAGTCGCAAGCTTTTTCCGTAAACTAATTCCGCCGGTGTTGCCTTTATGTCCTCTTTAAATATTGTTCGAAGTCCAAGCATGATGAGCGGTAACTCGATTGCCCAGTTTCGCCGATCTTTACATTTTAGTGCTGCTTTTAGTGTACGATGAAAACGCTCTACTAAACCGTTGGCTTGGGCATGATATGCGGTTGTGCGGAGGTGACGTATACCTAGTCTTTCGTTGAGCTGCTTAAAAACTTGACATTCAAATTGTCGCCCCGGGCCCGCTGTAATTTTAGAAGGAACACCAAATCGCGCGATCCATGTTTCTATGAGTGTGGTGGCGACAGCTTCAGCCGTTATGTTCTTGATAGGTGCTGCTTCTGGCCATCGCGTAAATCGGTCGACGATCGTTAGTAGGTATCGGTAATCGTTTGAAGGCGGTAGTGGGCCGACTATGTCGATGTTAATATGGTCGAAACGTGACTCTGTGGTATCGCACCGTCCAGGTGTGGTCTTATTATGCCGCTGAATTTTCGATTTTTGGCATGGTATGCACTGCCTTGCCCAGGTTGCAACGTCCTTGTGAATGTTTGGCCAGACGAATCTTTGTTTGATGAGTCGGGTAGTCGCTCGAATACCAGGATGTGCAATGTCGTGTTTAGCGTTAAAAATTGTTTTGCGACATGACTTCGGAATGTAAGGTTTGCATTTGTTGTTTGAGGTATGGCAATATATCTGTTGTGCTGAATTGAGCACGGGCATCTTAGTCAAAATTATGCTGTAGCGGTCGTTCCCTTGAAGAATGGATTTCTGTTCTGCCGCAATGACCTCGTAGTCGATAGATTCGCGTTGCATTACATTGATGCGTGAAAGGAAATCGGGTACTGTGTTTTCTTTACCCTTTACGTAACGTATATCAGTCGTAGATTGGCTGACGTAATGCAAGTATCGAAGGTGTCGTGGCTCTGCCTTTTCGGGTTTCTGTTTAAAAGCGAAAGTGATTGGTTTGTGGTCGGTGTAGATCGAGCGACATCTACCTTCAAGTTGGTCGGCGAAGTACTTAACGCTTTTATATACGGCGAAAAGCTCTCTTGAGTATGTACTCCAATTACGTTGAGATGTTGTTAACATGCGGGAAAAAATCCTAGGGGCTGCGCCTCGTCGTTTTTTATTTGGTGCAGCACGCCTCCGATACAATTGTCTGATGCATCGACTGATAGTGTGAGTTGTGCGTTTTCTTGTGGATGCGCGAGCAGGGTTGCATTGGCTAATTTTAGTTTAAAATCGTTGAATGCTTTTCGCGACTCTTCGGTTCACTGAATTTTGCGTTTGTCGTTTTTGATGTTGCCCGGAATAAGAGCTTGCAGGATATCTTGAGTACGTGCAGCGCCGGGTATAAATCTTCGGTAGAAGGTGATAATTGCTATGAAACGTCGTAGGTCCTTTGCGATGGTTGGTTCCGTGTAAGCGTTTATTGCCTCTACTTTTTCTGGCAGTGGCAAAATACCGTTGGATGTGACTAAATGACCGAGATACCTCACGTTTGACTGACCAAAAACACATTTATTGCCGTTAACGGTTGGGCCGTTTTGCTTTAAACGCTCGAACACAATTCAAAGGTGTTGCTTATGTTGAGCTTCGGTGCAGGACGTGATGCAGATGTCGTCTAGATATGGTACAACAAAGTCTAATCCTCGAAACACACTGTCGATGTGTCGTTGAAATGTTTGGCCCGCGTTGCATAACCCAAATGTCATGTATCGAAATTCGAATAAGCCGAACGGAGTTGTTATGGCAGTTTTTTCGATATCATCGGGATGCATGGGTATCTGGTGGTACGCCCTTTCTAGGTCGATAGTTGAAAATATGCTTTTGCCTGCAAATACTTGATGAACTGTCTGGATATTTGGAATGGGGTACCTGTCCTTTTCGGTGACGGCGTTTAGTGCCCTATAATCCCCGCACGGTCTCCAGGTATTGTCCTTTTTAGGGGCCATATGAAGTGGCGAAGCCCATTGACTTTTGGATGGCTGGCAAATACCCTTCGCCATCAGGTATTCGAATTTCGCTTTTAGTTTTTCGGGTGTGAGGCGTCGTGGTTTTGCGTTCACTGGTGGACCGCTCGTGACGATGTGGTGGAACGTTGCAGTTTTGGCGATGCGTTTATTATGTGACGGTGCGAATAGTTCCTTAAATTCTGAGAATAATTCTGTGTATTTGTTTGTACCAGTAACAAGTTTAATGCCAGTGGTAGCTGTAGCTCGCGTTATACCGTTTGTATGTAATTTCGTCGTTTTATCGATTAGTAATTTGTTTTTCAAGTCTACTAGCAGGTCGTAGTGCGTTAGGAAATCCGCGCCGATAATTGGCGATTTTACGTCGGCTATGCAAAATGTCCATTCAAATGGGCGACGGAGGCCGAAATTTAGTTTCATAGTTTTTTGTCCGAATGTTTGTATTGGCGTTCCATTCGCCGCGTAAATTGACTGGGTGTCGGTTTATGAGTGTTGTTTGTTGCGGTTGCTGGTATCACCGATATATCTGCTCCGGTGTCGATGAGGAAATGTTGATTGTCGTAAACGTTTTTTATGAAAAGGCAGATTGTTGTTGCCGTGGCCGAGCTGGCAAGCGCCTCCCATGGCTTGAGCTCGGGGTACTAGTTTTTTTGGTCCTCCTGTGTGCTGCCGGCCGTCCGGTCAAGCTTGCATGGTGGCCTACACTTACGAGCGTTCGTCCCGTATTTGTAGTAATACCAGCTTGTGTTGTGGTGTTCGCGACTTCGTGAACCCAATCGTGTAGGTGTTGGTCTGCGTTGGTTGTCGCGGCGTGGCCATTTGATGTCTCGGAGATCCCGTGAGAGCGCATTGATCTGGCGTTGCATTTCTAGAATTACTTGACTTGTAGGTTCATTGCCGGCGCTTTGCTGTGGGTGTGTGTTCACTGTCTGCTGAGGGCTTTGTTAAACAGCGTGTATGAAAGAGTTGCTGTCTTTGGTAGCCTCCATGATACGATCGGCCATCGTTGCTGCGTTGACTAATGTTATGTGCTCGTCTGCGGATAGAATTGCGCGTATTTGTTCAGGCAGATTCCGGAGCCATAACTGCTTTAGGAGCTCGTATGTAACTGGTGTAGCTGCGGCCCTTGTCCGCATTTCGGCTAACAACTGTGACGGTTTGCGGTCACCGAGTGATAAGTCGCTGAGGAGCTTTGTTAGTTTGGTTTGTGTGCTATCGGCAAATTCGTTAATGATTCGAGCCTTGAGGTTTTTGTACATTTCGTTGCGTGCTGGTGGATTGGTACGGAAATCAGCTAGTTTGTACATAACGTGCGTAGGCAGTTGTCCAATTATGGTATAGTATCGTTTTTTGTCGGACACGATACCTGCTGCTTCAAATGCCGCCTCGACTTGCCAGAACCATAGGTCGGTATGTTCCTCAACGAAATCTGGGAGCTTAACTTTTCCTTGGTCCAGCGTGTCCACCCGCATTGGTGCCTGTTGCTCTGGAGCCGGTGTCTCTTGCTCGTCGTTGGGCATATTTTTATTTTCGAAAGATTTCTCACTTGTGGGGGTAGCCAGTATGTTCTGCCGCTATGTCGGGGTCACCAGTATGGATCTTCTTTGGTTTGATTAAAAAACGTGCTTCAACTTCTGACAATGGTAATACTTTTTATTCGGAAAGTGGCGTGTTCTAACTGGATATGCGTAAAAGAAAGAAAAGAAGAATAACAGTTCTGTTAACTGCGATGCAGATACATAAATTAATGAGTGCTGCCAAAGCATCGAATTGATGGTGCTGCCCTTGGCTGATAGGTGTGTTCGCGTACTACACTGCCACAGATATATACGAGTATTTAATTCTCCTGTCTCCTACTTCTTTCTTTACCATAGAAATACCAAGGTTTTTATGGATATTTTCATTACGAAAGTACCATGGTGAACACGTGATTGTTCTAAGCATTTGTGATTGGAACCTTTGTATTATATCAATATTAGTTGCACAGATCGTACCCCACAGTTGAATGCCGTACATCCCAATCGGCTTTATGACCGCATTATATAAAACCACTTTGTTGTCTAGGCTAAGTTTGGGGTTTTTATTTAAAAGCCAATTTAAATTTGCAGCTCTTATCTTCATGCAAGTTACTTTACTAGATATATGTTTTCTCCACGTAAGTCTTCTATCTAGGTAAATACCAAGGTAAGTTACTTCGTTCGCTTGGGGTACTCATTTTTACTGCCGGACACATTTTAGGTCTTAGCGAAAACGTAACATGCTTGCGTTTTTGTTCATTCACATTTATGCGCCAGTTGGCTAGCCATTCTTCGACAGACCTTAAGTGCTTGGCTAATATTCTTGATGCTATTATGTGGCATTTGTTACGGCTCACTAAAGCTGTGTCATTCGGAAAAGTTGAGGTCAATATGTTATTAGCTGTAAGAAGAGCTGCAGTATATATGATATGGGCCTAAAACACTGCCCTGTGGTACACCAGCCCTTATCTGTCGTTCATCAGATATGAAATCTCTCACTTTTACCATAAATATTCGATTTTTTAAATAAGACTCCAGTGTTTTATACAATCATAAAGGTAGAATGTTTTTAATCTTATACAAAAAGCCTGCATGCCATACCTTATCAAACGCCTGAGCCGCGTCTGAAGATAAAGCTGAACAGTATTCTATGTGCTCAAATGCTTTTCTTATTTCGTTAGTAATTCTATTTACTTGCTCTATCGTGCTATGGTTTTCGCGAAACCCGAATTGGTGCGATGTTATTATGTTGTTTTCGTGGAGACATCTTTGATAGTAACACTTTTTCAAATATTTTAGAAAGACAGGGTGGAAGACTGATTGGTCTGTATGAAGACGGCTGTGTTAAGTCTTTCCCAGGTTTATCTATGAAGATTATCTGCGACTTTTTCCATGAATTAGGAAAGTATCCGAGATTAAGTATTGCACTGAAGAGCAAAGAGAGCACTTCTACAGCAATATTTGGTAACTCAATTAGCATTTTTGGGGTAATACGAGTATAATCATGTCCTGGTGACTTTTTTGGTTTAAGTTCTTTTATTATTCTAATAATTTCAGAAGGTGAAGTTTTAAAAGACTCGAGTGACTCGTTAACTGTGTTGGGTAAGCTGGACAACTCGAAGCTGTTCTTTGGGCAATTTGGTTGAAATGCCTTTTCTAGGTGATTTGCAAAACAATAAGCCTTTTCCTCGTCACTTCGAGCCCAATTTCCACCAATGTCTCGTATAGGCATGTTGGAGTTAGTTGGTGGCTTCAGGGACTATTGAGATATCCAAGAAGAATTTTGCTTACTTGAATTTGGACACAGCTTCTTTATATATATTTGGGTATTGAATTCTTCCTCACGTTTAAGCGCTTTTTTTTAATTTACATACATACGTGCAGCTGATTTCAATTTAAGCTGAGTGGAAAGGGAGCGATTTATCTGCCATTCACACCTTGCACGCCTTTTTTCGTTTACAAGCTTTTCTATTTCTCCGTTAGTAATTTTTCTGGCACCAAGCGGCTTATAGTTTTTGTTTGGTGTTGCTAAGACAGCTGCGTTAGTTATTATATCATTGAGTTCTTTTATGCTTTCGTATTATCTCTTCCTGTATTTATTTTGTACCCAACATTAATGTGGCTACTCACGTATTTTTTATATTTTAGCCAATTCGTTTTATAAGAAGTTAGACCCACTTTTGGATTAACGAATATGGGTTGCTCACATAATTTTATTAGTACAAGAGAGTGATCAGAGGATAGATCAGTACATGTATCAGCTGTTATAAGCGATTTATCTATATATTTTTGATTACAGCAAAATCAATAAAATCTGGTATTTTTTTACGATCACTAGGCCAATATGTCGGCTTACCAGGATATATTATGTCAAGGTTATTGTGCCTATTTATAATAGTGTGATACAGCTTTCCTCCTGTCGGATTAATTAGCCGTGAGCCCCAATACGTGTGCTTTGCATTGTAATCTCCACCTGCTATAAAGCTATGGCTTAGTGTTCCAAAAAAGTCTTTGAAGTGGATGTCTGTAATTTAAACCGAGGTGGGCAGTATATGGCCGTCAGATTTAAGTTCCCGCAGCGATTTTTTATAGTTATTGTTGTAGCTTGTAATTTCGCTGTGACATAAGATTCTGATGTGTGGTGATTTAACCGTTTTCTAACCAACACTGCTGTTCCTCCATGTGCATTTCCATCTGGGTGGTTTGTAACATAGAGTCTAAATCCCGTCTTGTTCGTAAGATGAGTTTCTGACAATATCATTACATCGATACTATTTTCATCCAGAAATCTAATAGTTCCAATTTATGTTGGTTAACACCGTTAGCATTCCATAAACAAATGCTCAATACACTCATTTTTTACTTAAAAAACTTTGCAGCATTTGCATTTTTTGCATTGAAGCCATAAATTGTGTCATACTTCGGGTAAGGTTTAAAATCATAATAGTTCCAACGCTTCAATTTGGTTGGTTTTGGGGCAATTGCATTTGTGTAGTATTGCCTTTGACCACGTTTGCATAGCTCCCATGAGTAGCATTGTCTTTAAGATTTACTGGTTTCGAAAAATGGACGGGGATTTTAATATTTTCATTAGATGGAATATTCATCATTTGGTTACGTCGTGCTTGGATGCCCAGTGACAACTTCGATTTTAAATCTTTATATACCCCTGTAGTTAGCAGTGTGATTTCCTACACAATTGCTGCATTTTTTATTTAAATCCTCCGTTTTAAGAGTACATTTTGAAGTAGGATGTAGATCACCACATACTACACAGACACTTCGTAGAGTGCAATATGCTTTCGTGTGTCCATACTCTTGGCAGTTTGTACATTGTACTGAACCATTTCTCTTGTGTGGTTCCTCAACGGTGATTCTGCATTGGAGAAGATATTTTAAATTGTAAATCGGATGTATTTAATTTTTCTTTAATTTTTTAGAATCTGCCATCAATTCTATTTTGAACATTGGTTGTGGGACTTTGTTCCTGTTAAAAATATTCACAACTTATTTAATGATAAAACCACCTTCTTCTAGTGTTTCTTTAACGTCGTTAGAGTCTACCGAAGCCTCTATACCTTTTATGACAACAACTAGACCTTTTGAGCTCTTCAGTTGGTAAGAGTAGTAATTCTTGTTATTATTTGATAGGAATTTTACAATATCCATTAAACTTTTTTCACTATATGTTTGAATTTTTGTTTCATCTATGTTACCTTTTTTCAAGGACACAATGTGAAAATTTTTTTGTGCCTATTATATTGCTCATTTTGGAAACAAGCCCATTTGAGCTACGCTCACGCAAATAGATTGGAGGGGTTTTGGCATTCACGACCGTGGTGGTACCCTTTGCTTCGTCGTTAAGCTCTTTGCTTAATAAGGCAAATCTGTTACCATTAAAAATTTCTGGCTTTTTACTGTTTGGCGTGCCTGCTTGAAATTTTTTGGTATTGACCGCTGTTTTAATAGAACTCAATTTCCTTTTTACATTAATGTAGCGATCAATACCAGTCAGCACTGATGGATTTCCTGCTACAAATTTTACGTAGAAAAGAGATTTATTTAGTTTTTCCTTTTGGCTAATCTGGGTTGCAAGTGATTTTTGCTTGACCTAGTATCTGTTAAGAGCTTAAGTACTTCACCACTCTTCGCTTTTACTTCAAATTATGGTAGCGAAGATCTTATTGGGCTAAAAAATGGACGTCGGTAGATTCTTCTACTGTCTCATTATAAAAATATCTAGCCGTCGCTTAATGATTTTGCCAAGAAAGTTGGTCCAAGTTCTATACATACAGTTTATGTAGTGGTGGGTTCAAAAGGAGGATATGGGGGAAATTTCCTCACCCTCTAAAGGATATGTTTGAATTGTTATATCGAGCTGTATTCAAATTAGAGTCCTTAAGTTCTTACCGCTGGTGAGGGAAAAATAAAGACTTATTTGAGCTGAGAAATATTTTATTCTGATTTGATTTTGATATTTTCATTGCTTATATAAAATTTTTTTAACTATCCTAAATAACTAAATACTAGAGGACCCGTTCACGCTTCACTGTGGCTGATCATATAGATGGTAGTAGTAGTATTACTACCATCTATATGATTTCCATTAGTTGGATTATAACTATTAATTAATAAGATATAGCAGTTTTGTGAAGCAACTTGTGTTAGTTTACAAAAAATGGATCATAAAGCATTCCGTGTGTTAATAAAGCATTGCTTTTTGTGGGAAAATACTGTTGAATTTGGGCTCAGGCAAATCCACCTTTGAAAAGATATTTGCTAAGCTGGAAACAGGCGAATTGAGCACCGAGGGTAATGATGCTCTGAAGATTCGAAAGCTATGTGCAAAGTGGGTGCCTCGTAAGTTCATAATCCAATAAAAACAGCGAATAACTGATTTTGAGAAGTGTTTGAGCGCTCTTTAATCGTAATAAAACCGAATTTTTGCGTCGGTGTGTGACAATAGAAACATAGCTCCATCATTCTCACTGGAGTCCAATCGACTGTCATTCTAGTGGACTGCACATGATGAACCGGTTTTCAGGCGTGGAAAGACAAAAAAATCGGATGGAAAGGTTATGACAACAGTCTTTTGGGATGCACGTAGTATAATACATACTCAACGACTGATTACTGAGCCAGTTATAATCCATTGCACTGCGTATTTGGTTGCAGTTCTTTTGTACTATTACAAATACTTAGCAATTGTATTATTTTTGAGGAAGAATCGGTTTAAAATTGTACGCATATATTCAACTGATTCCAACAAACATGAATTTTGAACAAGTGTTTATTATTTGAAATATGAATTTTGTATTTATGAGTTGTATTAAATTTTGACATAAAGAGATAAAACGTATCGTAAGTCCTTACCCTGGTTCTAAGCTATCTCTCCACCAGTTTTTAGCCAAATCGGCTCAGCCGTTCTTGAGTTATAAATGGTGTAACTAACACAACTTTCTTTTATATATATATGTAGATACAAGGTCTGTCGCAAAAGAAACAGGGCTATTAAAAAAAAACAACAAAAAATTAATATTTTTCAAAAGTTATATTTTTTTATTCAAAGTAGTTTCCTTGTGCTTCGATACAGCGTTTAGCCCGGTCAATTAGCATTTCAAATGCGTGCTTAAGGTCATTTTTCGGAATGCTCTTGAGAATATCGGTATTTTGGATAGCTGAAATGTCCTGAAATCAGTGTCCTCTCATGGGCAAATGAAGTTTTCCAAATAGGTAAAAATCACAGGGTGCCAGATCAGGTGAGTGATTAATGGTTAATATGGAGTTTTTTGTCAAAAAATCAGTAACAAGCGTCGACCCATGACACGGCGCATTATCGTGAGTCTGGCGCCAGGACCCTGCCTGACGGTATTGTGGTTGAGCTCGACGATTGCGTGACAAAAGACGCTTCATAACACCAAGGTAAAACACAGCATTAATCGTTTGGCCAGGTGGGACGAACTGTCGGTGTACAATACCCTCGGAATCGTAAAAACAAATCAGCATTGTCTTTATTTTTGACTTCTGAAGACGACCGACTTCTGATCGTCACAGAGGTCCTCACGACCTTCTTGGAATCGCTTAAACCACTCATGCACATTACTGCGGGATAGGCATTGATCACCATAAACTTTTTTCATCATTTGAAATGTTTTAGTAAACGTGTTCCCAAGTGTAAAACAAAATTTAATATTTGCTCTTTGTTCAAAATGTATTTTACGACCGAAGACCAAAAGCTGCTGTCACTTTTTGATCGATAACGTCGATTGTAGTAATCCAATTGTCTTAAAATTTTTACGAAATGTCAACAAGAGATCAAACTTTTTATTTATATACCCACCAATAGGTGGCGCCACCAGAAACAGTTATATTTAAAAAGTTCTTGTATGTGTATGTGTGTTTTCATGTACTGCATCATATTGTTTATGCTGCATGATATGGGGTTGTTTTTAACTGTACAATTCAATACATGTGTGTGTGTGTGTTTAATGTTATCTGATACATATGTAAATGTATGACTTTTGTTTACCCATGCATTTTATTATTATTGCCCTGCCAACCATGAGCGGTTAAAAAACCAGTGAAACAGTAGGTAGTAAAGTAGGTAAAAATGTGGGTAGATTTCCATAGCCCGCGTGAAACTTCTACCCATGTTTCCCCTCACACGTACGTATACATGTGATCATACATATCTGTCCTGCCCTAATATTCCCAATCGACGGCTGATGCAGGGTTGCATTTTTTGATTCCTACTTTTAAAATTTTTTAAAATTTCAAACACAACTTTTTAGTTTTTTAAATTTTTATTTTATTTTATTTTTTACATAAATTTATTATAATTTATATAAATAAAAATACATTTAATTTAAAAAAATAATTAAAATCTGAAAAAAGACTTATTAAAGAAATACATAATTGATAACTGAAAATAAAAGACAAATATCTAAAAAAGGTAATAATGAAATGAAGGTTATTAATACCTGAAAATTAATAATAATTACATTGAACTTTCAATATCTAAAAGAAAAAGAAAGATTAATTTTATAAAATGATATAAAAATCTGAAAGAAAAGATTAATAATATCTGAAAAAATAAAATATATTAAATACAAATAGAATTTACTCTGAAAGCTAAGATTAATTAAATAAAAATTGTGATAAAATCTGAAAGAAAAGATAAATATTATTATATACATATGTATGTATGTATTTATTTTTGCGTAATATATTGGACTGCGCAGTCCAATTTCAAAGTACACACACTTATTTTCACATACTTACTTAACAATTTATGTTTGCTGCCTCTGATGATATTGCTGCTGCTGCTATTTACAATTCATTTCTAATTTCCAATGCTATAAACACAAATGAAGTAAGTAGTTGCAAATTATTTAAAAAAAAAATCACATAAAACTCATTCACTTACCTTTTTGTTGTACGACCCTCCTTTACGATGGTACGATCACGAATGACATGCGTCTTTCAAGTGCTGAACACAATGAGCCCGACAGACTGCAGCAGCATGACAGTGAACTGAAAATGGCGTCATGAATCCTACTACATGAACATTTGTAAGAAGGCAGCGACATAGCAATGGCCGGCATATACACAAAACTACGCAGTTGTCCATTTTTTATGTACACAATTTCGTTGTGGCCATACTAATACCTTTCACTTCAAAGAAATTTTAATATTTTGTTCAAAGTGAAATTTCTTATGCAAAAAATAAGTAAATAGGTAAATATTTTTGTTTTAAATTATCAATTGTTATTACAAATGATATAATAGAGCTATTTTATGCTTTTATTTGTAACATAACGTCAGGTTTGTTAGAGCTTTGAATAATTTTATATTTTACATATTAGTGGCATCACCACTCTACTTCATTTCTCTACTGTCAACTCTACTGTCGTCCTACTGCTGTTGGCAAATATAAGAATATAATGAAGTTAGCGAGAGCGACAACTGTTATTTAAAATTAGTGGACTGTATTTGTTTTCATGATCTTAAGTATTGCATAAGTCTTCCCTTATCTTTTTTAATATTCTTATATGTAGAATACAAATATAAAAAGGAACTAAATACATATATTATTGTACTACCCGATTGTGTTTTTAACTCCAAAGTAATCGATATAAAATATTTTGGGGCAATGGACACGGTCGGATATATTTTATCAGTTTGTGTATTGATAACTTTGATATCTTCCTTGCTTGTGAAGCCGCGATATTGTTTTTCCTTAACTTGGTTCTGCATTTTAGCAGCTTCGCGAGTTATGCTTTTTGGCTGCTTTCCATAGTTTACAAAATCTTTTCATTTTTTTGTGCGCTTTCGGCAATTGTGTTAGTTTGTTCATAACTAGAACTTCCTCTCTCTTCTCATATTCTTCAGCATTATCTTCTAAAATGTGGTCGATTGATTCAGCTTCATCCTTATCGTCGAACGATTTAACTTAGACTTCACTTTCCTACATTTCTCCAAAATGTGAGCCTGCCGGAAAAGATAAATATCGCGGTGCCAATACAGTTGGTTTTTTCTCAGTTATTGATGGTTCATGAAATAATTCAAAGGATTATTTTCCAACTTCATATTCCGTTCTAGTTTCCTCTATTACATCTGCTGTTTTTTCTTCAGCAGAAGATAGAGGGAGTAATCAAACTGTTATAAGTTTTTCTTCTTTAATCTTTTGGACCACATTACTTAGTTTTGGTTTCGTCGCAGTCATAGATAGTTTGGGTATAATTATTCTGTCCCCCTGCGTTGTGAACAGAATTCGCTGATTTTCATACTTTTGTTTAAGTAGACTCCATGCACCTTCATAATTTTTCGACGGAATTTGTAGATGCTGTGTTAATCGTGCAGCTTCGCCTTTTAAGCAGAGAAGAAGACGCAGCATTTTTTCTGCGTTCGGCATCTGCTCATTGTCAAGTACCATGACTTGGAACAAATTCTTTAATGTCGCATAGAATGTTAGAATTTTTAAGTTTTTTAAATCAAAGTTAAGGCGATAAGAAATTTTAGGCTTTTCTTTTTTAGTCCTTTGTTTAAATTTTGAAGCTCTTCGTAGTATTCGTCATTAATTTTTTCGAATAAGACTTAAATTTCTTCATTTAAATCTAACTTGCTTTTAAGTTTTTAATTTCAATGAAAAGAAAGTCTAAACAATTTAAATGATCGTTGTTGATCATTAATTCCATAGTTAGATCATCCAGTTTTCTTCTGAGGTTTTTAATTTTCCTAGTTAACGTGGAAGTTTTTGGATCTAAATGTTGGTGTTTAGCCTGTACTTGAACTTCTTCAATTTTTGTTTTTCCCAATGGCTTTGGAGAATGAAGTCATGTGTAGAAGTTCACGCAAGTGAGGAAAGTTCTCTGATCGCCATTCACTTGGGATTGGCCAGAAACAATTCTTTTACACATGGCTCAAGCAGCTCACAACTTCCGGTCTTTAACCAAATATCCCCTGGGTAGCCTAAGAACATCCGTTCGAAGGCGAGCTAAAGTGAGAAGACGAAACATCCCCTACATAGGGTTGTGCGCTGGGTTTGGGACCCGCCACGTAAAAAGTCCCCCTTAATGAAAGATTACCAACTGCCTCGAATGAGAGACCCCCTTTTAATGATGACCATGGCAAACGAAATGAGGACTACGATATTAAGGCATGCACCTGGAATGTCCGGACCCTTAATTGGGAAGGTGCCGCTGCCCAGCTGGTTGATGTCCTTGTGAAAATAAAGGCTGACATCACCACCGTCCAAGAAATGCGATGGACGGGACAAGGACAGAGACGAGTAGGTCCTTCTGGCATTTACTAGAGTGGCCATATAAAGGAGCGAAAGTTTGGTGTTGGATTAATGGTAGGAAAGAGACTCCGTCGCCGAATACTATCATTCACTTCGGTGAATGAACGTCTAGCTACAATCCGCATCAAAGCGAGGTTCTACAACATATCGCCGGTTTGCGCCCACGCCCCGACGGAAGAGAAGGCCGATATGACACAAAAATTCCTTCTATGAGCGCGCTTATGAGAGCTGCCCCCGCCACGATGTCAAAATCGTGCTTGGCGATTTTAACGCCAGGGTGGGCAAAGAAGGTATATTTGGCACTACGGCCGGTAAACTCAGCCTCCACGAGGAAACATCCCCAACTGGGTTGAGGCTAATCGACTTCGCGGGGCCCGTAATATGGTTATCTGTGGTACTAGATTCCAGCACAAGAAGATACATCAAGCTACCTGGCTGTCGAAAAGCCACAAACCAGATCGATCATGTTGTGATAGACGGAAGACACGTCTCCAGTTTTCTAGACGTGCGTACGCTCCGATCGACTCTAACCACTAAGATCGACTCGGACCACTATCTTGTTGCAGCCAAGATTCGCACCCGCCTCTGTGCAGCAAAAAACGCACGTCAACAAACACAAGGAAGGTTCGACGTCGAGAAGCTGCAATCACAACAGACAGCCGAATGATTTGCTACTCGGCTTGCACTCCTTATTTTTGAAGAGAGACGCATTTGCAGACAGAAAAAGAAAGGGGCCGAAATGTGTGACTACGAAAAGCTTGATAAGCTGGCCGACAGGGGTAATGCTCGAAAATTCTACGAAAAATTGCGGCGGCTTACAGAAGGTTTCAAAACTGGAGCATACTCTAGTAGAACCCCCAAAGGTGATCTAGTCACCAGTGCCCAGAACAAACTTAAATTATGGACGAAACACTTCTCCAGCCTGCTGAATTGCAGTGAACGCACAACGCCAGGAGAAGGCGAACCCGATGCCCCAATCGATGACGATGGAGCAGACGTTCCATTACCCGACCATGAAGAAGTTCGAATAGCAATTGCCCGCCTGAAGAACAACATAGCGGCAGGGGCCGACGGATTGCCGGCCGAGCTATTCAAACACGGCGGCGAAGAACTGATAAGGTGCATGCATCAGCTTCTTTGTAAAATATGGTCGGACGAAAGCATGCCCAACGATCGGAATTTAAGTGTGCTCTGCCCAATCCATAAAAAAGGAGACCCCACAATCCTCACCATCGCACATAAGGTCCCATCGAGCGTCTTGTGTGAAAGATTAAAGCCCACCGTCAACAAACTGATTGGACCTTATCAGTGTGGCTTTAGACCTGGAAAATCCACAACCGACTAGATATTCACCATGCGCCAAATCTTGGAAAAGACCCGTCAAAGGAGAACCGACACACACCACCTCTTCGTCGATTTCAAAGCTGCTTTCGACAGCACGAAAAGCAGCTGCCTTCATGTCGCGATGTCTGAATTTGGTATCCCCGCAAAACTAATACGGCTGTGTAAACTGACGTTGAGCAACACCAAAAGCTCCGTCAGGATCGGAAAGACCTTTCCGAGCCGTTCGATACCAAACGAGGTTTCAGACAAGGCGACTCCCTATCGTGCGACTTCTTCAATCTGCTGCTGGAGAAAATTATTCGAGCTGCAGAACTTAATCGAGCAGGTACAATCTTTTATAGGGGTGTCCCGCGGCTGGCGTATGCCGATGATAATGATATCATCGGCGTCAAAACCCGCGCCGTTAGTTCTGCTTTCTCCAGGCTGGACACGGAAGCACAGAAAATGGATCTGGCAGTGAACGAGGGCAAGACGAAATATATCCTGTCATCAAACAAACAGTCTTCGCACTCGCGACTTGGCTCTCACGTCACTGTTGACAGTCATAACTTTGAAGTTGTAGATAATTTCGTCTATTTAGGAACCAGTATTAACACCACCAACAATGTCAGCCTGGAAATCCAACGCAGGATTGCTCTTGCCAACAGGTGCTACTTCGGACTGAGTAGGCAACTGAAAAGTAAAGTCCTCTCACAACGAACAAAAGCCAAACTCTATAAGTCGCTGATAATTCCAGTCCTGCTATGTGGTGCCGAGGATTGGGCGATGACAGCCGCCGATGAGTCGACGTTACGAGTTTTCGAGAGAAAAGTGCTGCGAAAGATTTATGGTCGTCGACATTGACATAGTCCAAGTATTCGACGCAGTACCCGCCGGGGGAAGCAGAGGAAGAGGAAGACCTTCACTCCGTTGGAAGTACCAGGTGGAGAAGGACCTGAATACGATTGGAATATCCAATTGGCGTCACGTAGCGAAAAGAAAAACAACTGGCGCGCTGTTGCTAACTCGGCTTCAATCGCGTAAGCGGTGTCTACGCCAGTTAAGAAGAAGAAGAATGGCTTTGATGAAATAGAGTTGGACGTATATAAAACCTTCTCGGATAAATCTGCCTGGGCATCAAGAATTTTCTTTCTGTTTATACCATGATTTTTTCCGCAACGCTTTTCGTTTTTATTAACCAACTGCTTGATATTCTCCAAATAAATCGTTAGAGGTATATTGATTTGGTCGCCAAGTTGACCTTGCTATGCCTCGACTCACAGCCGCTGAATATTTCTTTTGATGGCAATTAGATCTAGTTAGTCTCTGCTAAAAAGGATTATGTGATCGGTTTAATATGCGGGAATATACACCCGTCTTACAATTATTATTTGTATATTGTTACGAGTAATATGCGGGATTACAATATCCGTCTTGCAATACGAGTAATTATTGAAATATTTAATTTTGCCTGTATTTTTATAAATAACAGGGATTACTTTAAATATTGCCTGTTTTATTAATACAGGACTTTTTTAATTCGGCCGAGCACTACATCCGTCTCGAAGGACCAAATGTTATTACCTCAATGAATTTTTATTCAATACCTGACCGCTGGTGGGAGGCAATTAAAAACTTGCATCGAGGGAGAAGTATTTCATTCTTTGATTTTTATGTTTTTAAAATGCTGGAATATACACCTGGCTTGGCCTTAGTTTGTTTTAATTTGCTTGTATTTCGTACAGGGCTATTTTGTATATTGCCTGTTTTATTTATACAAACTCGAATAAGTATCTTTAACTTCTTACCGCTGGTGGGGGAAAAATAAAAATCTTTGAGCTGAGAAATCTTTCATTCTGATTTTATTTTGATACTTTCATTGCTTACATACATAGATACAATTTTTTAAACTATCTTAAATAACTAAATTTAAATGTATGCATGTGTATGTTTTCATGTACTGCAGCATATTGTTTATGCTGCATGATATTTTTTTTTTTTTTGTTGCCGGAGGGGGAATCTTCGAAAGATACCGTCTTGTTGCGGACGGCATGCACGATTCATCCTACTCGCGCACCCTAAAAACCCTAACTCCGTCTCCTCAAGCTATTTATTTTCCTTGCGGGACCGCCGCTATGCATTTCTTCGCAAGGATAGCTTTAGCCGGTTGGCTCTCGTTCTACGAAATTTACAAGTTGACCACCCGTCTTTCGCTCTTTCTTTGCCATTCCTTCCTTCTAAGTCTCCATTCTCTAACAAACTTCCACACCTGTTGGGAACGTAACATGTGTGGTACAATATTTTCAGGGGTTAGCCGCTCTGAGAGAAGTTGCTCTAGCTCCTCTCTTTCATCTTTATAACGAAAGCACAGAAAGAAAATGTGCCACGCGTTCTCATTCCCGTTTCCGCAAAAATAGCAGTTAAACCCATCGTCATGTCCATATTTGTGTAAATACTCTCTGAAGCAGCCGTGCCCAGTCAGGAACTGCGTCAAGTAATAGTCAGTTTCTCCGGGATTTCTCTCTACCCACACCTGCACGTTTCTGATTAACGGGTGTGTCCATCTACCTTTTGTTGTTTCGTCCCATCGTTTCTGCCACTCATTGAGGCTGGTTTGTCTTTCTTGCTGCTTCTCTTGTTTATTTAGCCGTCTGTCCGCGCTTTTCGCTTTGTCATAAATTCTTTTTAGCTCCATCGCCATAACATCTGGAGGCATGATAACTGAAATAATTCCAGTCGCTTCGTGTGATACAGTCGGGAAAGCGCAAGCTTCCCTGATTGCACTTAACCGAACTACTGCTTTTGTCATATTCGCATATGTTTTGTGCAGCAATGCTGGTCCCAATATGGGTGCGGCGTACATAAGTACTGACTGGCTAACTTTTGCCAGAAGAGCGCGTCTGTTTTGACTAGGTCCACCTATATTGGCCATTATTCTAGCTAATGCAGCCGTCACCTTTGCTGCTCTCTCATAGGCTTTTTCGATGTGGGTCCGATAATTTAGCCTCGCGTCAATAATTACACCCAGGTATTTCAACGATTGTTGCGTTGGAATATTGTATCCATCGATGTTGAGCGTAGTCGCCTCTAACTTTTTTCTACTCTTTATTAGTACCGCTTCAGTTTTTTGGCCTGCTAACCGCAGTTTTGCTTTTGTGAGCCATTCTTTTATTTTTTTCGCCACGTGGTTGCATGGGTACTCTATCTGGCTTATTTCTTTTGCCACTACCGTTACTGCTATATTATCAGCGTACCCGATTATTTGTATTTATTTGGGCTAAGGGAGGCGAAGCACACCGTCGTATAAAACATTCCACAGTAGTGACCCTAGTACTGAGCCTTGTGGTACACCGCCTGTTACAGTGTAGTTTTTAGGACCTTCTTCTGTGTCATATAGCAGTAATCTGTCGGAGAGGTAGCTAGATATCATCAGTAGGTAGAGTGGTGTTTTCTTTTGTTTCAGGGCTTCCATGATATGCGGCCAATAGGCCGAATTGAATGCATTTTTTACGTCGAACGTCACAACCGTGCAGTGTTCTTTGGTGCCATATAACCATCTGGTTCCTTCAATTGCCCTGCTTGCGACCTCTGTTAGCTTTTTTATGGCGTTTATTGTCGACCTATGCCTTCGAAAACCATATTGGTTTTTAGCTAAGCTCGGTGGCTGTCTTTCTAGATGTTGTTCTAGCCGCACACAGATTATACGCTCCAGTATTTTCCCCATTGTGTCCAACATACATAATGGTCGGTAGGAGCCTGGCTCTCCTGCTGGTTTATTGGCTTTTGTATAAGCACTAGTCGCTGCTTTTTCCAAATCTTCGGGAATACGCTCTCCTGTAAGCATTGCGTATGGACTTCCGTAAATGGTGGGTTTATATTTAATAGCGAGTTTCAGGGCCTTATTTGGTATGCCATCTAGGCCTGATGCTTTAGTGTTTGCAAATCTTTCTGTTGCTTCAATAGTTTCTTGGTCAGTAACTAGCGGTGCTAGCGGTAAAAGCTTTTGGACAACTGTCTTTAATAGTCTAGGGCATGTATTCACTTGTCCTTTATGGCCTTTAAGCTTTGTCATGACGATTTTTTACGTATCTCCCCACGGGTTTTCTTCGACCTAGTTGCATAGCTCTTTAAAACAACAGGCTTTGCTCTTCTTTATTGATTTCTTCAGTTAATTTCGCTTTCGTTTAAAGTGCTTGTTTAGCATTATGAGATCTGCCGTTTGTCGTCGCCTTTGACACTTGCGCCTAGCTTTGTGGCATTCATTTCTCAGGGCCTCAATAGTCTCATTCCACCAGTATGCGGGTTTCCTGTATGTGCCTTGTTTTTTCCTACACATAGCGGCATCGCAGGCTTTACTGACATGTTCAACTAGGCATTCAGCCTTCTGTTCTATGTCCATAGCGTAGTTCGGATTGTCATCTAACATTAATTTGTAGATATCTTCATCAAGTGTTTCGGCTTTCCAGCCTCTGGTTTGAACCTTTTTAAGAGACTTCGGCAATTTGTGCGTTCTGTCGATTTCTAGCAGAATTGCCGAGTGGTCACTGTGTGTGTACAAGTCGCTCACTTACCATGCACACGACTGCACTAGAGAGCTACTAGCGAACGTTATATCGATTACAGAACCTCGGCCGTTTTTTTCGAAAGTATTTCTGTTACCAATATTCAGCAAGACGGTGTTCAGTACCGAAAATGCCTTCAGAAGGGTTTCTCCTCGTCTGTTTGTGTACGCGCTACCCCACTCCCCTGCCCATGCATTGAAGTCACTTGCCACTATGTTCATTGTGGTGTTCGACACTTCTCGTACTAGATTATCGATTATTCTTTCATATTCATCTTGTGCGATGCTTGGCGGAATGTAGCAACTATAAAAGTTTATTTCGCAGATTTTTGCCCGCGTGTAAAAGGCTTGTCCTGTTAGTGGCTTTTCTTGGAACACGTTTGTTCCGCATGCACAAATGGCCGCTTTGCCCATTAGGTCGGAGGTCCACGTTGCTGTGCTAATGTGTTTATATTGTTCGCAGACTATTGCCACGTCGATTTTCTGCTCAAACACTGTATGCGTAAGTAGGTCTTGAGCTGCTTCGCAGTGGTTGAGTTTGAGCTGTAGAACTCTCATATTTTAAATCTTTTGCACGCTTCTTGGTAGATAGGATATTTCTTGCTACCTATCTGATGTTTAGACTTCTCTGCACTTAGCAGCACTGACTCCTATCGTCTGAGTTTTTGCAGGTTCTCGCTAGGTGGCCATATTCCAAATATCGGAAGCATTTTTTAAGGTTAGGCTTCTCCCTAATTCTTCACACAACCCATCCTAATTTGATTTTTTTTGGCTTCAATAGGTAGCCTAGCCTGTAAGGCGGGGAGGCTTATCACAGCTGTTTGGGTGCCTGCGTATGACGCCCTAATGACTCTTATTGAGCCTTTATCAAAGTCTTCTAGTTTTCCTATTTGCGTGCGAATAGCATTGGCAATGTCTTCTTCTCCGGTTATTTCATCCAGATCCCGGATTTCCACAGTAGGCTCACTCGTTAGGGCTTTAATTTTGGCTTGATCTCCAAACACTTTGCCTATTTCGGTGGTGTAGTCAGCAGTGTGTTCCATTTGGCTGTATTCCTAATCCGGTTTACACTTTCACCCAGTTTCTGGAGCGCATCTTCTTTTTTAACCGCCTTTAGAATATCGCTGTATGTCATGTTCCCAGTTTGGTCGATGCTTATATGCTGCCTTCATTTTCTTTTTAATTTCCGTCCAGGCATCTTGTTTTCCCAGTGTCTTTCCTTTGTTAATTGAGGTTAACGTATCTACTTTTTCCTCGTTATTTTTTGCCTTCTTTGGTTCTTCTCCATGGGTGGTTTTATTTTTTTTTTTGGATGAGTCTGCCTTTTCGCCTGTTTTTCCTCGCGAGGTCTTTTAGACGTTAATTCCGTTGTTACGGGCATATTTAGAATATTCCGTCTTGCTTCCTTGCTCTTCTGGTTTTCCGTACATCTTCGTTATATTGCCAACGAGGTCCCTAAGATTGTTTTTTGTTCGCTGCGGTGGGCGCATCAAATCTATCATCTTTTTAATTTCCTCACCAAGCTCCGTCATGTAGTCGCCGCGAGGTTTTACCGCCTTCGCTTGCGGCGTGTTGTCTTGCAGCGCCGGTGGCGACGATCTTGTCCGCGTCGGTTTTTCTATGCTTACCATCTTTATTGGAGATCTACTAAGTCGCGAAGACCGCTTGAATGGATCTATTTCCATTATGGGTGTCCTTTGCAAGTCAGCTCCTGCCGCTTTGGTATTATTCGGGTCTTTTGGGTTTCCCGTGTCATTGCCCAGTTTAGCAGCATAGATTTTACTGCTACTGTTGCTGCTACTTCTGCTGTCGTTTATGTTGTTGTTTTTTCTCATATACAAATCCATTCCTTTCTATTGTACCAGCGCATCGTGTGTAGGGGGGCGGGCCGAAATAAACAGGAGCGGGTGAACCCTCGGTGGCTATGCACCTACCCCAGTTCCCTGAGGCCTGTTCTTCGATTTACTGGTCCTACCCCAGTTCCCTGAGGCCTGTTCTTCGATTTACTGGTCCCGGTAAACATGGACGGACCAGAGCTCGCCCGGGGCAACGCAGACTACTAATCCTGCGCTAGCTTTTATACCGCAGCCTCCACTCCTGCCGCTTCTCGTCGGGGGTTGCTTATTCGTCATGGCTTATTTCGCAACTAACCTGCTACGACAGGCCGTCCGGCCATCCGCGACCTGCCGACCCACCCGGTAGCTTAGAGCCCAGCTGAGAAGTCTGGCCCATGAGAAGCCAAGACCAACCGGCATGCTGCATGATATGGGGTTATTTTTAATTGTACAATTCTATACATTTGTGTGTTTAATGTTATCTGATCTGTAAATGTATGACTTGTGTTTACTCATGCATTTTTATTATTATTGAATGCGCATTGCATGTAAATGCAGGTGTCTGTTTATGTACATATGTGTGTATGTATGTATTCGAAAATAGATATTTATTTTTAATAGTATTTCGGCCTTGCTGATACTAAATAAGTAAGCATGTTCAATGATATTTGAACAGGATAAATGCCTTATTAGTAATTTTACAACTCTGAAAAAATATAAAATAACAGAAATATAATTCAGAAATTTTCCATTTTATTTCAAAAACAAAATTAAAGACTGTCTATTTTTGAGTATAATAAAAAATGCAAGAACTGGCAAAGGCAGAGCGCTTAGGAACATTTTCGATCCAGAACGACGGGCTTTTCTAGAGAAGTGTTGGAGGGATTTCAACCGAATATGTATATACTTTGAAAACCAAAGAAATGGAAAATTTTATTGACTGCTTCATAGATAGATTCAAAGGCCTTTTGGATAATGACAATATCAAGCTCAAAGGTGAGCCGTGAAACATTAACATTGTTTACAGCTCTCTCACTTACTCAACCAGGGAATATGAAAAGAAATAAATATATGTATTTACGTATATGCATGATGATAGCAAGTGAGGAAAGTTCTGTGATCGCCATTCTCTTCGGAGTGGCTAGAAACGATTCTTTTACACAAGGCTCAAGCAGCTCACGCTTTCCGGTCTTTGACCAAGTATCCCCTGGGTAGCCTAAGAACATCTGTTTAAAGGCGACCTTAAGTGAGAAGGCGAAACATCCCCTGCGTAATGTTGTGCGCAGGGTTTGGGACCCGCCACGTAAAACAAAGTTCGAATGAGAGACCCCTCTTTTGATGACGACAATGGCAAACGAAATAAGAACTACGATATTAGGACATGCACCTGGTATGTCCGGTCCCTTAATTGGGCAGGTGCCCAGCTGATTGATGTCCTCGTTAGAGTGAAGGCTGACATCATCGCCCTCCAAGAAATGCGATGGACGGGACAAGGACTTAGGCGAGTAGGTCCTTCTGGCATTTACTAGAGTGGCCATATAAAGGAGCGAAAATTCGGTGTGGGATTCGTGATGGGAGAGAGACTCCGTCGCCTAGTACTCTCATTCACCCCGGTGAATGAACATCTCGCCACAATCCGCATTAAGGCGAGGTTTTACAACATATCGCTGGTTTGCGCCCACGCCCCGATGGAAGAGAAGGACGATGTGACCAAAAATGCCTCCTATGAGAGCTGGGAGCGCATCTATGAGAGCTGTCTCTGCCTTCGCACCCGCCTCTGTGCAGCAAAAAATTCACGTCAACAAACACAAGAAGCTGCAATCACAACAGACAGCCGAACGATTTGCTACTCGGCTTGCACTCCTGCTCTCTGAGGACACTTGTCAGCAACTCGGTATAAGGGAACTGTGGGACGGCATTTCAAACTCCTTTCGTACAGCTGCAGCCGAAACCAATGGCTTTCGGAGAATGCAAAAGAACAGCTGGTACGACGAGGAGTGCCGTGTCGTAGTGGAAAGAAAACATACTGTCTACCTCGCAACGTTACGATCGACCACAATACGTTCGGGATGGGATAGATACCGAGAGTGGAAGAAGAAAGCGAGACGCATTTGCCGACTTACAGAAGGTTAAAAGACCAGAGCATACTCTTGTAGAACCCAAAATTCTACAATGTGGAGGAAACACTTCTCCAGCATGTTGAGTGGCAGTGAAAGTATAACGCCAGCAGAAGGCGAACCCGATTCCCCAATCCATGACGATGGAGCAGATACTCCATTGCCCGACCATGAGGAAGTTCGAATAGCAATCACCCGTGTGAACAACAACATAACGGCGGGGTCGATGGATTGCCGGTCGAGCTATTTAAACACGGCGGCGAAGAACTGATAAGGAGCATTCTTTGTAAAATATGGTCGGATGATTGCCCAACGATTGGAAGTTAAGTGTGCTCTGCCCAAACCACAAAAAGGGAGACCCCACAATCTGCGCCAACTTCCATGGCATAAGCCCACCGTCTACAAACTGAGTGAGCCTTATCAGTGTGGTTTTAAACCTGACAAATCAACAACTGACCAGATATTCACCATGCGACAAGTCTTGGAAAAGACGCGTGAAAAGAGAATCAACACACACTACCTCTTCTTCGATTTCAAAGCTGCCATTGACAGCACGACAAGAAGCTGTCTTAATGCCACAAAACTAATACGACTGTGTAAACTGACGTTGAGCAACACCAAAATCTCCGTCCGGCAGCATAGCAAATGGGTCTGGTGATGAACAATGGCAAGACGAAGTATCTCCTGTCATCAAACAAATAGTCGTCGCACTCGTGACTAGGCACCCACGTGATCGTTGACAGTCATAACTCTAAAGTTATAGACAATTTCGTCTATTTAAGAACCAGCATCAACACCAAACACAAAGCAGTGGTCAGCATTTCTTAGCACAATTGTGCAAACTAACTTCACACGTACGCTTACGCTCTATCGTTCAGTCGTTGTCGAGCCAGCAACGAAATATCATCACGAAAGATTATAGCGCAAAACCAAATATGGCCTGCGAGAAATATTTTATGATTCTAAATGCCTTTGGTGCCATGCAATGCCTTTTATGTTGCGAGTCTTTTAAAGATAATAGGGAATATATCCTTAAAAGACATTTTGTTAATTTTCGTTATACTGTTAATTATTAAGATGAAAAAGAACGAAAATTTTGCTTATAAAACATGCTTAATTTTAATTCCAATTTCTCACTGGGCTACTTTTTTTTCGTGCTCACCAACACAGTGACAGATCCTCTCATGCCGACCACTGAAACAAAGTCACCCTCGAAATCCAACGCAGAATAACTCTTGCCAACAGATGCTACTTCGGACTAAGTAGGCAATTGAGAAGTAAAGTCCTCTCTCGACGAACAAAAACAAAACTCTATAAGTCACCCATAATTCCCGTCCTACTATATGGTGAAGAGGCATGAACGATGACAACATCTGATGAGTCGACGTTACGAGTTTTCGAGAGAAAAATTCTGCGAAAGATTTATGGCCCTTTGCGCGTTGGCCACGGCGAATATCACATTCGATGGAACGATGAGCTGTATGAAATATACGACGACATTGACATAGTTCAGCGAATTAAAAGACAGCGACTACGCTGACGAAAACACTCCAGCCTTGAAAGTATTCGACGCAGTGCCCGCCGAAAGAAGCAAAGGAAGAGGACAAACTCCATTCTGATTGAAGGACCAGGTGGAGAAGGACCTGGCTTCGCTTGGAATCTCCAATTCGCGCCACTTTGCGAAAAGAAGAAACGACTGGCACGCTGTTGTTAACTTGGCTATAACCGCATAAACGGTTTCCACACCAGTAAAGAAGAAAAATAATAGTTTTTTGATATTATTCAATTATTAATTATTATTATTAATAAAAATGCGCAAAACAGGAAATGTAGGTTGCGCGGTTGCGAAAGTAGAAAGTTATTTCGTTTCTCAAATTAAAGGGAGCTGGCTGAAAAGTGGAAGGAGAATCTACCAATTTTTCCCACTGACCACTTACCAGCCACCAACTCATTCATTTGCGAGAAACATTTCGTAAAATAGACATTTGGCCCAAGAATTCTAAAAAAAATGCTCTGCCAACTGTAAATCAGGGTAAGTGCAATTCATTTTTATCTTGTGGGTGATAATTTAAGCGCGAATTACGATATAATAAAACTCCGGTTTACCGTACTGAGCGGCTTGCCGTCCAGTTTATTAATCATAATTTTATTCTTTACAAAAATCTTATTTCCTAAATTTACCTGAAGCCGTTGTGCTGACTTGACATTCCTCAGCATCAACGACCCGGCATATCTTATATTACAATTTTATATGTACATATGTATGTAGTTGAATCTGAAGATTCAACTTACATTTCAGAGAAATAAAAATATTTAAAAAATACTTGTCTTTTTTTTGTGTGTCGACGAGTTTGACAGTGGTGGAGTCGTTTGACGACGCAACTCCCCCAGCGTTACTGTTTGAACTCTCCTGAGTTCTTGTATTTACAATTTTTATTTTTGTTGTTTTTTTCTTTAATATTATTACTAGGATTGCTACTACTACCATTACAATGATTATCAATGATATATTAATACCATATGATACATTTTTATGGTATTTTAATTCTGCAATTTCTTTTATGTTTTCTATATTTTTTATTGCAATATCATTGAATGTTAATTTTGGTGTGTAACTTTGGTTTAATTTTTCGGCAGGGTATATAATTGTATGAATATATTCTGTTTTATTATTTTTAAATTCTTGTTTTAAAATTTCCATTTTACAATTTACAAATTTGATTATATAGTTATTTTTAATACAATTTTTCTGTCATCGCAGTTTTGTTTTATTACATCATTTTTGCATTTCTTATTAATATTGTGTCATCGCTTATTTCTTGTATTGATGTTTTGTTATTATATTTAAATTCGCAAGTATTTGAAAATATGCAGCTTTTACTCAATTTTAGATTTTTAAATGCTTTATTTTCTACATAATCAAAATAGTTTTCGCCAATTTTTATAACGAATTTTTCTTTTTCAATAATTTGTAATTTATTTCTATTTGGCATTGGGGTTATTAATTGAATCTTAGTTTGAAAAAATGTTCTTGGTATCTGAATTGCAAATATTATTGTATCGTTTCTGTATACTACTACTCCTACTTTTGATAATTTTAGTTTGTAAAAATCAATCTCGTATTTTTCAATTTCTTCCCTAGTTAACATACTTGGATGTACCATATTGTATTTAGCCGCCGCTATATTATTTTGTATTTCTTGAACTTTACTTTCTATGAATTTTAGTTTATTCATTTCATCATTATACAAAATTTTACTTTCAATTCTATTTTCCTCTTTGTTTATTATATTTAAAGTTTCTATTATTTGTTTCCTATCTGATTCTATAGTTCCTTTTAATAAGTTTAGTGATCTATTTAAATGTTCATTAATTACTATTTGTTTATTTAAATTTACAATGGCATTATGGCCATTTTCTTCAATAATTTTTAAATGGTTCAAAATGTCTTGTCTGTCATCATCATCCATGACTCCAAACATCCATTTATATGCTATTCCTCCTATATTTATCAAGCCTCTTTTATTTCTCTTTTTGATATTCGGTGTTATTGATGTGATTTTTGCTTTTATATTTTTTATTTCATCAAACAAAATTTCTTTATTTTCAATATTTAGTTTTTCAATATTTTCTTTAACCTGATCAACTATGTCTGCTATCTTGTTCGGATTTATAATATGTATAACTGTACTTATTTCGTTAACTATTTCTATGTCCGCTGTTTGTATAATTGTATACCCCGCATCTTCTATTATTGGTGTAATTTGCAAAAGTGCTGTCACCAATGATATGATTATTGTTAAAAAATAATTATTATCGTCATCTGTAAAAGTAAAATGTATAACCGTTTTAGGTTTTGATTTAAAAAAACTTAAATTGGATTTTAGTCGCCTCTTACGACAGGCATCTCTTACCATGGGTATATTCTAGAAAGACCCCTTACCCACTGGGGTAAAAAAAATCATGTATATATATGTAGAAAAAAAAAAATTAAATGTTATTATCTCCATTAAATGCCCTTAGACTGAATGAATCGTCATCATCCTCATTTGGATTTTCTATGTTTGCTAATTTCATTGGTCTTTTTATATTTGCCGGATGGACGTTTTTGTAAGGGAAATATTCTGAAATATGGTTGATCCTTATGCCGTACTCTTTTGTAGTTTTTAATTGGTCCTGTTTGTCTGTTTCCTATATATTCTTCTCTGTTTTGATTTAATTTGGCTATTGTTTTCTGTTTTACTGTATTTATTCTATCTTGTAATATGGATGGACAAATGTTTTCTTTGGCGTCCCTTGGAGAACATTTGATAGTTGAGTGGTACCTATCGTTATAGTTGCATATAACAATTTGTATCCTCATTTCTGTTGAAAGACTAGAGTCCTCAATTCCTGTTAGTTTTTTCAACAAGGTTGAGTGCAGTCTCTCAATGTCTGCATTTCCTGTATGGCTATTTGGTTTTGTGTGATGGACTTCTACATTTTCGGCATTTAAATATTGTATTAATTGTTCTGCTCTAAACTCATTATCCATAATAATTTTTTTAGGTTTACCGAATTTCGCAAAATGTTCCATAATTATTGTCTTTTTAGCTCTCCAGTTTCTGTCTGTTATTCTGTAAGCTGCTGCGAATTTTGTTAATTTGTCAATTACTGTTACAAATGATTGCTTATTGAAATGAAATATATCTACATGAAGTATCTCATTTTTATTGGTTGGAGTTTCAGTTAGGTGAAATTTAGGTTTAATGGGTTTCCTATCGTATTTGATTTGTTGGCATTTTTGGCAATTATTTATTATCAATTGTATTTCTTCTTTGAATTTTGGAAAATATATTTTATCTTTTAATGTATTATAGGTTTCATTTATGCCACTATGCATAGATTCTTTTGTATGGTATAGTGATATTTGCTTATGTAGTTCTTCTTCTTCTTCTATTTCTGATGCTCTTTTTGTGCATTTTATAAATTTTAAACTTCTATCTTGAGCAAACATTTCAATAAGTAGTTTTTGTATTTTATGGTAATCTGCTTCAGATACTTCTGAAAATATTCCTACAATTCCGTTTCCTTTTATATATTTTTTTAATGTTTCCTTGTTCTCTTCTTTTTCATCCATTGGGTTTATTTCAATTATTTTTCTTCCATGGAGTCTTTGCATTTGCTGTTTGTGTCTATATGTTAATATAATTTGAATTTTATATTTATTAACAATTTCTTCTTTAATTGGAAAGTGTTCAAACAGTTCTTCATCTGCTGAATGAATTGTTTCTGACAATTCTAAGTTTGATTCATTGTCGTTACCTTCTTTTATTTTTGGTGAGTTTTCAATTCGACTCAAGAAATCAGCTACAACATTATTTTTTCCATTTAAATATTCTATTTCAAAGTTGTATTCTTGCAATTTCAATAACCATCTCTGATGGCGTTGAGAAAATTCTTTTCCTTTATATTTATTAACAAGATATTTGATCGGACAGTGATCGGTTATTATTTTAAATTTATTGCCATATATATATGGTCGAAAATATGTAATAGAGAAAATTACCGCTAAAAATTCTTTGTCTGTCGTTGAATATTTTTGCTCATGATTGTTTAGAGTTCTTGAAATATAGCATACTGGTTGGCCTTGCTGTGAAAGCACTGCTCCAATAGCATAGTCACTAGCATCAGTTGTGATACTGAATTCTTTGTCGTACTCTGGGAATTTGAGAGTTGGGTGAGATGAAATGAGTGCTTTTAAATTTTCAAAGCTTTCAATATATTGTGGATCTTTAGAGTTTATTTTATTGCCCTTTTTCAAATATTTTATCATGGGGTAAGCTATTTTAGAATAATCTTTTATGAATTTTCGATAATATCCTGTTGCTCCTAAAAATCCTTTTAACTGTTTCTCAGTTTTTGGTATTGGTAGCTTTTGAATTGCTATAATTTTATCAGTATTAGGCTTGATGCCTTCTTTTGTTAAAATGTGTCCTAGGAATGTAGTTTCTCTTTGAAGAAAACTGCATTTATCTGCCTGTATTTTTAATTTATTCTCTTGTAGTTTCAAAAAATTTTTTTAATGAGTTTATGTGCTCTTCTAATGAAGTTGAAAAAATTAATATGTCATCTAAATATACGACACATATTTTATTTATATATTCCCTCAATATGTCATTCATAAATCTCTGAAAAGTAGCTGGGGCATTTTTCAACCCGAAAGGCATTCGGACGTATTCATATAGTCCTGCCGGAGTGACAAAAGCTGTTTTCTGGATGTCCCTTTCTGCCATTAAAATCTGATGGTAACCTTTTGCTAGATCTATGGTGCTAAAGTACTGTGCTTTTCCCAATTTATCTAAGATTCCTTCGATATTCGGTAGAGGATACTTATCGTCTACAGTCAATTGGTTTAACCTCCTATAATCAACCACTAGCCTGAATTTTTGTATTCCTGAATTATCTATCTTTTTCGGTATTATTAGAATAGGTGAGCTATATCTACTGTGACTTTTTCTAATTATCCCTTGCTCTTCTAATTCAGAAATTTGTCTTCTTACTTCTTCTTCATGTTTTGGAGGTAATCTATAAATTCTTGAATTTATTTGTTGATCCGTAACTGTTTTAATTTCATGAACTACTGCTTTTGCATTTGTGAGCTTGTCCCCTTCTTTATAGATAAGTTTATTGAAATGCTTTAATAATTTTTCGATTTCCTTTTTCTCATTTGATTTTAAATGATCAAGGTTGATGTTCTTTACTTCACTTATATCTAATGAATAAACTTGCTCTTGCATAGTTTTCATATAGAATGGAAGATTCACACCATTTTTCAAAATTATTGTCATTTTTTCGATATCAATGGTTTTGACGTTTTTAAAAAGGAAATCATTTCCTATTAACAAATCATATGGTTTATTAAAATCCATTAATAACCATCTCATTCTGGCGTTTTCTGGGTATTTGAATTCTTTGGGACAAGGGCTTTTACCTTAACATTTGGCGTTTTAATTATTCCGTTTAAAGTATTCACCAAAGTGCTTTCACTTTCAAGCACTGGTAATTTAAATTTTTCGAAACTAGATTTTTTCATTATACTTATGGTTGAACCTGAGTCGACCAAAGCATAAAATTTTTTCTCAAAAAATGTTAATATTATTATAATTTTGTTTGATGATTCCGAGGCTAATTTGTAAAAAACTCCTCGTTCGTGTTTGATTCTTGTGGATCACCTCTCCTACTCATTGTGTCTACGTCCATGGGTTCTGGTCCCCTATTTTGTACTTGTTGTCTACTATTTACTGAATTTCTTTGCTGTTGTGAGTAATTATAATGATTTTGATTTGTTCGAACCTGTTCTGAATAATTTGTACGATTTTGCCATCGAGGCTGTCTTGTTTGATTGGATTGCTGTCCATGAAGGTTTATTTGACGTTGTCCGGATTGTGGACGATACTGTTGTTCAGAAAAATTTTGATTTTGTGAACGATATTGTCCTGAATAGAAATTTTTGTTGTTAACACCATTATTTTTGGTATTAGCTTGAAAATTGTTTCCCCTTTTTTAGATAAGGATTTAGATTTCCTTCATCCAACCCAATAAATTTATAAATTTCATTCGCCATTTCCGTTAATGATGTGACCGATTGCACTGTATATGCAAATGTCCCTGATGCTAATTGCTTTATTCGCTGAATTAGCATTCCCGAAAAATTTCTCTCATAGTGTCACCATTTTCGCTTAGTGCACTATATTCTGTTATATCATCCACGATTTCGTTTAATCTTTTACTTAATTCCGCTATACTATTTACTTTAAGAATCGAAATTTCTTTTGTGATCAACATTTGATTTTTTGTGGGTCTATAATGTTGCCTTAATTTAGTTTTACAACTTTCCCAATTTTCAGGTGGGTTTATTTGCAAAAAATTTTTGCTGATCCACCAATTTTCAAATCATAAATAACCCTGAATACTATTTCTTCCTGTCCTACATAGTCCCTTCGTACCCTGTCAACTGCTTCAATGAAAGATGGCAATTTTTTTACAATTCCTTCAAAGGGAGATACATATCTTAAGTCTTTTTCGACTCTTTGCCTAATTGTAAGTTGATTTATTGCTGCATTTTGTGAAGCTATCTGTGTTAACGATGCCAAGCATCGAGTTAGCATTTCTATTTGCTCTGCCATATTTTTTATTTTTATTATTTTTTTTTTTTATTTTTTATTTTCTTTTTTTTTTTTTTTTACAAAGAAAGTAATGGCTTCAAATAAAACTACTACTTAAATTACTAAATTATTAGTTGGATATTATTTTACCTTGCTGTTGGTGCTGCTGTTGTTGTTGTTTTTTTTTTTTTTTTTTTTTTTTTGTTTTGCTAAAGCTGCTGCTGCTGTCTTCTCTGTTGCTGCTGTTGATATTGTTGTTTTTTTGTTTTGTTAAAGCTGCTTCTGCTGTCTCCGCTGTTGCCGCTGTTGATGTAGTTGTTTTTGTATTAAAGGTAATCCAAATGCAGTAATCCAATGGAATATTTTAGAGCTCACTTTTAGGGTTTTCAACAGTTTTCTTTATTTTTCTCAAAATAATTTTTGTTTTGCACTTTCACAAATTCTTTCACTTTTTGAATTATGTTTTTGCTTTTGCTATAGTTTTCCAACTCAAATGTATTATTTTGTTCTGCTTTGGGATTTATATAATTAGCTGTATCTTTGCCACTTTTCTTTTAATAACAGTACTTTTGTTTAATAATAATTTATTTAGCTTTTATTTAGCTTTTCTTTGCTAGCTGAGCGAAGCTGAGAGAGAATATGGAACCGTTCCGTTCGACTGCGCCAATTACGATATAATGAAACTCCGGTTTACCGTACTGAGCGGCTTGCCGTCCAGTTTATTAATCATCATTTTATTCTTTACCAAAAATCTTATTTCTAAATTTACCTGAAACCTTTAAAAATCTTACTTGCTAAATTTACCTGAAGCCGTTGTGCTGACTTGACATTCCTCAGCATCAACGACCCGGCATATCTTATATTACAATTTTATATGTACATATGTATGTAGTTGAATCTGAAGATTCAACTTACATTTCAGAGAAATAAAAATATTTAAAAAATACTTGTCTTTTTTTTGTGTGTCGACGAGCTTGACAGTGGTGGAGTCGTTTGACGACGCAACTCGCGTGCGACTGTTTTAATTATTTGGTTGCGGTGTGTGTTTTAATTATTTGCTTCTTGGTGCACATATACATAAGTGCGAGTTGCCACAGCCAACTTCTGTTGTCGAATGATAGAGCAGAAAACTTTTCAAATTTCCTAAAACGAAAGTTGCTCGAAATAAACTGGCAAAGGCCTGCGATCTTAAGTTGCCATTTAAGAAAAATTTATATGTATGTGAAAGACATTTTCGCCGAAAAGACATTTCGTCAAATCGGATTTTAAATGAAGTTCTTCCAGTGTTAAATTTAAAATTTTACGATGACGAAATTACTCAGCAATCGTCGCAATGGGTTTTACCGCCGGTTATCCAGACCTATGGTGGATATATGAAAAATGGGATTACACCACCAAATGAAGTGCAAAAATAGTGAGTATATCACTCTTGACCATTACGTTCGAGCAGCTAGGGGATTTCAAAGCAATTCTTTGCGGTAATCAAAAAAATTAAAGAGCTTACAAGGGAAGTTTTCCAATTGACAAAGAAGTGTCAAACTCTTGAGAAAAATGTCATTATATCAGGCGATGCAAAAGAGCATGCGATAACATTCGCAAAAACGATTTTAAAGAAAAAAACTACTATGATGAAAAAGAGAAGGTAATGGCATTAAACATAGAAGGTAATGGCATATATTTATGTCGACAAAAACCTATAATTTTGTGCCTGACGATTTTGGGGTTTGCATTGCCGCTTTTGCTTTGGGGTCCAATTCGGTATGTCTGCCCCGGAATCGACGAGGAAATCTTGAGCAATTAAAAAAAAAATAGTTCAAGACATGAAACCTGAAGAACGTATTTGCCGAATAATTTTCGATGAAGTCTCAATTAGAAATCATCTGACGTATAATAAAGTTGGCGAGATGTAATTGATGGTTTCGTCGATAGTAAAGAAGGTCAAGCGTGATCGGCAATAAATGCTACATTTTTATGTTAAAAGGCTTAGTTGCTGAATAGAAACATGTGATTTCCTATTATGGGGCAAAAGAAGCGTGAATAGTGCGAAATTGTATAATTTGCTCAAGAACAATGCCTCGGAGGAAATCGAGCTTAAAATCAATACAATAGTTTGTGACCAAGGTTCTCAAATTAAGACAACTATTGGGCGCAACGCCAGAAAAGCCATATTTCTTTCGCAATGAAAGGAAAGTATATGTATATGATGCCATATCATAAAATGCATGCGCAAAATCATATTAACACATGACATAGAAATGCAAGATGGGCTTACAACTTTTAAAGTTGTGCGAAAAATAAGTCTATGCCATAGATCAAGGGAATATTAATTTTAAATTGTGACAAAAATTAACGTATTCGCATGAGTACCCCGGAAGCCTAGAAAAAATGTCGGTTTCAAGAGCTACTCAGGTATTTAGTATTGAGTATTTAATAAAATGCGCCAAAGCAACCTAACTGCTAGGGAAAAGGATGAATGATCTTCTCGACGAATTGGATTGTAACACACTTTACAATTCAAATCCGCTAAGTCGGCCGTGCAGATTGTATGATAAAATAAAAATATTTAAGGATCACATCTAATATATAAAGAGCATAAAAAGCCTGTTTCTCAAATGGCGAGCCTGGATTAATTTATATTAACCATAAATGCAATGATTACATTGAGCGGCGAATATACTATATCGTTTTTATTCTTAGGGAGAATGAACCAAGATGCCTTGGAATACTTGTTTTTTTATAAAATTAAAGCAAATTCGGATGCAATAATCATCCGCCCGCACATGTAATGCAATACATTGTTCCAAGGCAAGTGTCTATGCACATATTGCGTCGAAAATTCTCAAAAACTGGCAGCAATTGTGAAGATATAAACCTTGACTGGAATATTGGCTAAGAAGACGACGAATTTGAAACCATCTGAGCACTTTGCCGTGAAACAAATATATATTCCAGATGAACACTTTGCTGAGACAGAAAAAGCAGCCGAGGTACAGGTATGTCGATACTACACTGGATATGCCATTTACTTGAAGGTTTTGTGTAGACCGATGTGGATTTTCCCACAGAAAATTGACCGGCGTAGAATACGTATGTATATTATGTCGTTTGCATATTTGTCTGTATGCTTGCGAAAGCAAATGTTCTACAAAAGCATATTTTTATGCTTATATAAAATTATTTGAACTATTTTAAATTTTTGTCATGCAAGTTAACACATAATAAATTAATATATTTTCAATAATTAAAGTAAAATCAGATTCCGGGAATCTGCTCAGTAAATTTAATATTTTAATATTACACATAAATATAACAGCTGAATCCAATTCGAGGAATTAGCGCGGTAATTTAAACCATAAATAGCTTGCAAGTACAAAACAACCACACGCTCATCTGGCGTAATATTACTATTGACGGTAAAGTGCTGATCTTGCTTATTGCACTGAGAATTTAAATTATAAATTCAGTCTCCATTTCATAGTGTATGGGTCCGGTCATAAAACCAAAAACATATTTTTATTTAATTGGCGCCGGAGCAGATCAAAATACGCGAACACATTAAAGTGACCGTACAAATAAAAAAGCCCGAGCAAATCAAAATACGCGAAATCGAAGCACCATGCAAATAAAAGAAATTGAATCCATCGAAACGTCCAACATTTTCCGAACTCAAAGTTAAATTGTTGGACCTGGCAAACGGAAAGCAACAATCCAACCCAATCGAAACGAGAAACTCACACAAATAAAGTAAAATAAACACTAGCCGCCAACACCACAGGAAAGACAGGAAAAATCAAACCTCACAAGTTCACCATTCAAACCACAAATAATGTAACTACGAGCGTAGAGCGAGAACCATGTAATAAGTTAGTCTTAAGAGTAAGTATTAATAAGAGTCCAGATTATGGTGCAGCTAAAAAATATATTCTTTTTACTACTGTAAAAATAAAATCGTTCGCATGCCAAAGAAACCCTATAGATAATTTTTGTTGAACAAATGAAAGGTATAAACCAAGACGTGTTTATATGAGCACATTTAAGTTCATTTAGCACATTTTCAATTTGTAGCAATCGAAATAAATATAATTTATTTAAAAATTTAAAGCTCTTTTTTATTCTTTCCCACAAGAAAGGCGATTGAAGAAGTGCCGGAGTCAATACTTTATTGTTTAACTTTAAGATACAAACTGAAGTTAATATTAAACTGTAAAAATATTATTGAACCTAAAATTTGGGTGCATAAGTGTCCACTATCTAACAAGCCGAATCAGTATACGTCAACACAGTCGTTTGCGACATAGGCGAGTATCGGGTTACCGCTGCTGGCCGCAGTGGTTGGGCAATAAACTTACGCATCACCATAATTTTGCGATGTAAAAAAAGTGCATTGCATCATTCTTTCAAAAACAAAAAGTGCAATTTCCCCCTCAAGCTTCCTTCGACGTTTGTCTTTCTTTTATGATTTGCCAAAAGATGATAAAGCCAATGCCAACAACACAAAGTATGATGCCTTATGGTTATTCATCCTCTGGATTTGGGGCATGCTTAGCACTGGCTGATGATGTTGAGTAGAGGTTACTCTACTACGCCTGGCGATCTGTTTAACACTTCGCGTCAATTTACATATCCTAAGCCATTGATTGTGCCAGAAGAGAGAAAGGTGACGAGATGTGTACCGTTTGTAGTAATCTCCGGAGCATCGTCTGTGCTAACTTTCGCAGTGCTCTCGTTGATAATAATAATACCGTCATCGCTTTGTGTTATGGGCTTTAGGGGGCTTGGCTGAGTGCGGCAAAGGTCTGTGTCTCCATCGTGCAATGTTTGTGCGCAGGTGTCTTGCGCTGCCAATTTATAGACGGCGGCATAGGTCGTCGTTACGCATTCATTTACCGATGGTACGTCATCGTTGCGTTCGGCTATTGTATCATCTTGCAGCTTTAGTGTGATGTGTTGGTATGGCACCAGGAAGATGGTGAATTTCTCACAGCTTGACCCTAGGGTACGCTTTGAATACAATTATATGGACAATATTCTCGGACTGGAGGACTTTAACTTTAGATGCTTCGGTTAGGCTAACTATGGGAATTTCGATAGGGTGTTCATTCATAATTGATTCGAAATCATCGTGGTCAAAAATAGTGGGATTTATTATATCCGCCTTAGCTAGCGTAGTTGTCAAGTTCAATATTTGATCTATTAATATTCTATTTCTTACTAATAGTGTTTCACACAAATGCTTGACACACCGCATTCCATGTTTTTAGCTTTAATTATATCGTTCACCGTGTCAGTAAGACTATTAATTTGCATCTGTGTTTGTGTATTAATAACTACCTGCCTATTGTTTGCATCAATTAAATTGGATTCGGACCACCTTACTTTTTCAAAAGCAGAGGCATCAGGCGTGCCTGCTATTAACTTGAGTGCTGAGCCCAAGAAGTCTAAACTTTTATTCTGTAGTGCACTTTTAGTACGGACAATAATTTTCTAATATATTCACGCCCCTAATACTAATAGGATTACAAGTCCAATCATGTAAAATTAAAAGAAATGAAGAATGAAAATCGTTGTACGTTTAATTGTTAAAATGCTATTTTAGATTGTGAAATTTTTACTTGAAAGCAACCTATATTTAAGATTGTCTTATGTGCCACCCTCCCTCTAATGAGAACAGACGTTCCAAAATCTGCGTAAATTGTTTCTTCTGTGCAAATGAGTGTTAACTTATTTCCTAATCCTCCGTTATTTTTTACAAACACTTTTTCGTCCACCTCAAATACCCTGTTTTGTCTATTCGGGTTGGATCTTCCAATGTTATCGCGTTGGCGTTTGCAATTTTATTTTTGATGGTCTGTTCCACTTGGTCATTTAAGCAACTGTGTAGTGGTGGTGCGTTCACAATGTCGACGTCGTACGTGGCCCTGATAGTTTCTAAATTAAAAGAAGCTTCGTTGTCGCAGTAAATTGTCTTGGTCTGTGGGAATAAATTCAACAGCTGAATAATTGGTGGTTTTACATCCTATCATACTTTGCTTTAGTGCATATCTTGCAATTTATTACTATTTAATTGGCCAACTTGTCATTTTTGGAAAATAATAATCGCGAAAGATTTGTTTAGTATTTTCTTGGTCGGCTCTGTGCGCACGGTTATGTTCGATGGTGACAATTTCCATTTATTCGTTTTTATCTGCAATGTCGACCACGATATGTTTGCTGTGGTGGAATTTGGCGCTTCTTTGTAG